>NC_089783.1:54766624-54774124 GCF_040412425.1 Macrobrachium rosenbergii | reverse complement strand
CTGTAATACAGTAACAGCAGAAATCCCATTCGAAAGTTGCGTGTTACATCTCTGCAGTTCAAACCCTCGGTGTTTCAGAGCAAAACAAATACTATACAGCAGGTAACGCTACCTTCCTTAAGTCTTGCACTGATGAATAAAAAGACGAACTATCGTATATGAAATTGTAGTTAGCCTCTCGAATGCTTCGGGTAGAATCATCATCAACATCAAGTCAATTCCCCTCTGCCATTCACCTGTATCTTGCGCTCTCGTGCTTTTCGAAGCGTCGATGCCCTTAACGATTCAGTTAGATCCCGAAACCGTCTTGTTTCCATCTAATACTTGGGAATTATACGCCTTTTGATCGACCTTCCTCTCCAAAGAACTTTGATCAGCCTTTTCTTCTCGCAGTTGGAATGTGTGATGATAACTTATTAGCCAATAAGTTCGTATTTTAATTTCTTCCTCTTCAGCTCTCAGATCAATATAAAATCAGGGCTAAATAGTTTTTCAGCCACTCCTAAGGACAACAATCTGATACTGACTCTAGTTTTTGATGTAAGCACGATCTGTGTACATATCAAGTCTTAATATCAATAGAGAAACTAAGTTTACAGTACGAACAAATATTGATGGTAAAGCCAGTTTTATGAGATGAGAAAGTCAAAGACAAATCTAAAAGTTATACGTAGATCCCTAACTGAGGAAATTCACGGTTTTCATGGCTCCTTTCTTTCACAAAACTCATTGAAAACGGTAACGACTAACGACTGCTCTAATGAAACCGAATTTAATATCTGAGCAAGAATTCCAAAGCTTTTATGTTTGAGTTAAGAAACAGAGAGTGAGAGGTATTAAAAAAAAAAAAGAACTGCTTAGCCTTGAAAGGGGGTTATCAGTGATTAGTGATCAAGCTGACGACCTATTTCTGTAACTAGAGAAGTTACAGACTCGCTAAATTCCATGGACTTGGTCTAACAGAATTATCATTAGGTGTTCTCCTGCTCTTGTAGTTATTGTTAAGTTCTCGGTGACAAAAGCCTTCTATTTCTCGCTTCATGAAAACAAGCTTTGCAGATTCATATGAATCAGGAATATGCTTTAAACGGGAGAGAATAGTTGCTCTCACTTTTAAATGTGTACCTGATTTTTGTCCTGGCTCTAATGAAGCATTCGCATGACTATTAGAAAATACTGTATTCTAAACATGCAAAATCCTGTATAGAAGGAACTATAAAGAATATAAAAGAGTGATTACACAGCCGGACGAATTTCCTCAGAAACGAGGCATTTCGGATGCCAAATCTGATGCGCATGTAGCGGATACTGAATAGATGGCGCTGTTGGTCAAGAAAGCAGAGGAGAGCGCAAAATGCTACACCAACCTGCTGAGATTTCTCGTTCGAGATTCCATCATTTCCCCCAAGTTGCACACTTAGTGAATTTGTAGATGAAGATCCACTTGAATTAACAAGATACCCAAGGAGTGGAAGAAGGAGGAGGAGGAGGGGAAGGGGAGGTAAGCTGGGAGGTATAAGGGCGAGCGGGAAACTGCACTCCCAAAGCCTCCCAGCCGTTGAATCGTCCAGTAAACATCACAAAAGAGTCGCCACTTCGCATCGAGATTGAATAAACACTTAATAGCTTACATCCTTCCCTTGTATAATCAAACCACTTATAACACAAACTGAATAAACATTTTTAGGGTATTCGACCCTCCAGGGCTCTTCTGTGCCCAACCCAGACGGAAGGGTTCCGCGAATCCCCGGCGTTTCTACAAAAGAGGATGTGCTCCCACAAACACCCACGACGCCTCCTGACGATTGCTTGGCCTTGCTTGTGGGGGATCGCCTGCGATGCAATGTAGACTCGCTTGTTAGCTGTCAGAATTCGCATGTGATGCAGAGTGTAGCCTACATATCTGGAATATGTTTGTGATGAACTTGAGGGCTGACATATCTCTATGAAAGTTTCCAAAAAATACTGTAGGATCAAACCGCTTTCATGTGAACCAAATCTGACAAAAACCAAGGCTCTTGCTAATAAAAGGAAAAGGGAGCATTCTTTTAAAGGCGAGTAAGAATAGCTAGAAGAATGCAATTGAAACTGATCAATAGAAAACTAACATTCTACAACCGCTAAATTCGACCACAACCTGGGAGGCCGATTCCGCAGCGAACTGATGACCCAACCTCATTGTATAAACGCCTGGGAAGAAGATCAGGTTCGCTACTCCCAATATACCTCTCTTTTCCCACTCCCCTCCTTCTCATTTTTCGTCTTCTTCTTCTTCTTCTTCTTGGCCTTTTCTGCATAACGATAGGTACGAGATCGTCTTGGGTGATACGTCTGTGATTAAGACGAGGCGAAATTCGATAGGCATTTCTCGAACGGAGGTCGCAGAGGAATGGACCTCTACGCAGATGGGCTGATACTGGCAAGATATTATGCGTTTCCACTGATTTCCTTCTCATGGGTTGATCAGCATATTTAGGCGAGAGTAAAGTTTCTATTGCGTATTTTCTTCGCCATGTCGAAGGCTTCAGTAAATTTAGATGGGGCACTGGAAAGCAAGCGGTGTCTATTATCGCAAATATATGCTGATTTTAATATTTTTCTTCACGTGCTACAATTAAACGAAAAGGTTCATATCATCTTATACATGATGAAGCACAAGCAAGATCAAGTACATGATGATGTGACATCATGATAAACCTGCAGAATGGTAAAGCACTTGATAAAGTTATGATCAACGAGGACCCATCACGGCGAACGGGAACGAAACCCGATTAAAGAAAGGCATCCACTCACCGTCCATTTCAATCAAGAACAAAAATCGTAATAGCTGATAAATCTAGAGACCCTCTGCTCACCAAAGAATTGAAAGCAACGTAGGAATGAACTTCCTACAATGCCGTGAACACAGCGTTCAAGAAAGCAGGAGAGGAAACAGTTCTCTTCTTGCAAAGAATAATAAAGAAGTTATTGATGGAGTCTAGATGAATATTTCTGGGGAGTTAATGTCAAGATAAATTATATGAATGGTCAATGCAGATAAATGGGGACTATTAAAGTGATGTGATAAAGAGCTGGATTAACATTAATATTGATAAATGTAATGAAAATCAAGTTCAGTGATGCATTAAACGCGAGATTTTCGGGGAGAATTTTTGAGTCAGGTTGAAATGAAAAGAGGCTGGAATGCGTGGTTCACTAATATCTAATCTGAAAGAGCAATGAACGAACAACTGTTAAGAGGAATACTGAACAGACAATGCCTATTAGTAATCAATGGGAAAAGTAGAACCCGGGAACGTTTAAAGTAGGCTACAGGTAATGCAGAGGATACTGTTCAAAATGAACACTTCATTTTATTAATCGCGAACTCGTCAAACGGACTTCGACATAACAGAATGCCCATAAATGAAAAAAAGAAAGATCAATACACATAAATAATGAAAGTGAATTACGTAATCCATATTAAATAAAAAAAAACAACAACGCCACAACTCTGCCAGATTTTAAAGGTGGAGCAAAAAATTGAAAGCATAGACTAAAAAATCAACTGGTAGCGAAGGTAGTGTGCTAGACCGTACCAGTACAATACTGGTATTGTCTTTCTCAATCTGAAAGACATGGCTCTCATTTAGAATTCTTCACATACAGAACCAGTGCAACTGATCACGCCAGGGAATGATAGAAAATAATGCGTCTTTACCTTAGACATTCACTCACGCCATGCCACATTAGCTGTTCTTTGTAAGGTGTCTACATAAGACAACTTGATAAAGATAGAGAGGTCCTTTTGACAATCATAAGGAAGAACCCCCATCACTCTTGTGAAATAGCTGTCTTCAATGGTTCTCCATATATATATATATATATATATATATATATATATATATATATATATATATATATATATATATATATATGTGTGTGTGTGTGTGTGTGTGTGTGTGTGTATTATATATATATAAATATATATACATATTTATATAAATATATATATATATATATATATATATATATATATATACATACATATATACATATACATCTTATATATATTATGTATTATACATATTTGTATACAGATACATACATATATCAATACATATATACATATAAAATATATATATAAGATATGATATATATATGTATAATATTATATATTATGCAGCAGTCCCTTCAGTGCTTAAATACTTTGTACACGGAAGCAACTGATGAGCAGTTAGGATTTACTGGAAAAAATCAGTTAAAAGAGGTATCAAAAGTGAGTAATGTGTATTTTTTTTTAAATGTTTAGTTTATTATAAAAGTAAGATACCTAAATCTACAGTTTTCAGATTTTTCGACAGAAGTCACGCATAAGATTTATCGGTGGAATTTGGAAACTTGCAAAGGGAACTTCGGAAAATGAAGTTTATCACAAAAGACCGCAAACCTCCCCCCACCGTCTCTGACAGGTTTTAATGGTATTGTCTTTTTTTGAGTCATGACAAAACCACGTTTTATACAAGGAAGATTAGAAGAGAATTTCACGTATTTAGAAGTATTGGGGAGCTAGAATTGATCAAGATCTTCATGTTTACCTTCACAAAACTCTATGAAAAGCTGAACTTTTTCTCCTATAAGAATATCGGTATAACAAAATGATTTACAAACAAACACTGAGGGTTTAGCTTGCACATTTTACACTTGATATAGCTTACAACTCTTGCACATTGATTCTTTATAAATGGGTACTTAAGATGATGCTTGTAGAAGATAAATCCCCAAGCAATGAGGCGAGTAAACTATCATTTGGGTCAAGACAAATTGTAAATCTTAAGATTTTAGCCTCTATGGAAAAGGAAGGCCAGACGCTTTTCACCTCATACTTTTTTTTTTATAGTATTTTTGCCTCCACTGCAAGTGCATACAGAAATAAAATGAAGATTATTATTAACACATTAGCATTAGTGAGTTTGAGGATTTGCATCTTGGCTGAACATCTGATCTGACCTTAGAACTGAAGAGACAGTTGAATTTATAGGAATTATAAATTTTAAATGACAAACGTCATAACGTTTAGATTTGGGGTATTCCATCTCTCTCTCTCTCTCTCTCTCTCTCTCTCTCACTAGATGAATATCATCCGTGAACGTTCGTAACAACTCGTGAAATAGCTTATTCACAACTGAATGCGATAACCTTATTTTTGACACGAGCATTTCAGTAAAAATTCCGTTAAGGGAACACTCGAGTAAATACATTTTCATATGCATTACGTACGCGCACATGTACTTGCAAATAAGCCGTTCGTGCGCACTGGCGCTCTCCTGCAACAATCACGCGGTGTGCATGTCGCCAGCACAACAGGGCGGGAGAGCGAGCGAGCGAGCGCGCATGAAAGACGAGTCAGGATAATCAAAACCGATTTGGTTACGTGATCATGCGAGAGGTGGATCCGGACATCTGTTCGGGGCCGTGTAATTCTAACAAGAGGGAAAGTGAACATTATGAGGCTATTTCCCTAACCAGCACTGACAGATGGTCAATGGGCGATGTCCACCGCTGCGGCGACGCGAATGGGAGAAGAGCAGTTGATGTCGGTAAACAAAGATTCGGCCATTGAACGAATGCTGCGCTGGCGTTGTTATTGAGGAATGTCGTTGGATGAAAGCGCACCGCTATGCGTGTGCGGTAATTTGCGGGTCCACGCGCTCCAATTTGTCTGGGTATTATTGGTAGGGTGTTTACTTTTGTCTTTAGCAAAAATGAGAGACTTAATGATAAATTCTCCCAGTTCAGCGATAACAAAATATGAATGTGGCTAGAATCTAGAAGATTAATGTTTTAGAATATCCGTAATGCGGATGCTAAGCTCATTTCTTATTTATTTTGAGCAGCAGATAAAACCGTGAATTAAAAGTTACGCAAAATGAAATACATTCTTCTATTTTTGTTGTCCATCCTATCTTTGGACGAGTGAGCAGTGGCTGTTATCCATCCCTGTTCCAACTAATGGGAGAAGAAAATGTGGAATATTTAAATGGTAAAAGATGGTTCATTAGGTCTAATTAAGGAGGGATCCATTGGGCGTACACACTCTTTAGGTCTAACCTTGGAGAGTCGTGGAGGCTGTACAGTAGGTCTAACCTTAGAGGAATTCATTATATATATATATATATTATATATATATATATATATATATATATATATATATATATATATATATATATTGTGTGTGTGTGTGTGTGTGTGTGTGGGCGTATGTATGTGTGAGTATCACCATACGCCTCTTCCTTTTAGAAGGGTAACCCCAGACGGTAGCACTGGTTCTCAGCAGGTCTGGTGTAGGGATCTTTACACACACACACATATATATACATACCTAACCACCTGGAAGTATGTATATGCCTTCAGGGAGTTTTATCCCTGCCCTTGAGTAAGGTACATGTCCAGTTGGCCTGTCTGGCAGTGCCTGGACTAGGGACGCCTGCGGAACAATGGATATGGTTAAGGTACTGAATGCTTTGTGTCTTCAGCTCCAACGCTGGACGCCTGGCGAATGTCCTTGATTAAATACCTATTGGCAGTGGTAGGAGCCACTTACCCTAGTCAGCTGGGAATTATGTAATATAAGAAATGTTTATCCTGTTATGTACTTAGCCAATCCCATCTCTATGGGTTCTGCCACATCAATGGATAGGCTCAATTCATAAACGGTCCTCAAGGCTGGGTATATGAGCGTGCTATGACTCTTCCGGTTTACACATACACATGTATATGTATACACAGTATATATACATATTTATTTATTTATTTATATCTACAACTTGCATATGTATAGAATACGCACGTTCAAGCATACAGTAGAACAGGTAAATATTTCTGAACAAGGAGAAACGAGGATATTGCCATTAAAACAATCCCGTTCTCTACGGTAAGGAGCAAGCAGTTGCCAGGCTAAAATTTTTCTCTAATAAAGTGTTATCAAGACTCAACATATAATACTATATATATTCAGTATTTCTTACGAAGGTCAGTGGGACGTTTAATATCATACCTTGATTTAGCCTAGGCCTGGAAACATTCCTTGCTTGCTCTCCCGTTTTTTGCTTGGTTGTGTTGTTTTGATATCGGTACTAACGAATTTGAAAAGGGAAAAAAGAATATGGGCAGCGTTCCCCCCTTATTGGGCGACTATAACTTTACATTTTGGTACTGATTTACGAAAAAATAGTCATTATAATCAACTTTGCCACTCGAACACTTTATCGTGAATGCTTAGTCTCATAGAGAGAGAGAAGTGACTGAACGAGTTAACAGGAAATCATTTAAACGGGCGTTATCTTTCTCTAAAACATAATCATCAGGTCATCAGTCAATCGTTCCACAGATATATTCATTCCATTCATAACAAAGAGATGAATGCATGGGCAAACAGCGGGTTCATCAACGCTTATTTTCCATTATGTTGCGACAGATAAGTTTACTGGTTAACTTT
Organism: Macrobrachium rosenbergii; assembly: GCF_040412425.1. Taxonomy (NCBI): domain Eukaryota; kingdom Metazoa; phylum Arthropoda; class Malacostraca; order Decapoda; family Palaemonidae; genus Macrobrachium; species Macrobrachium rosenbergii. The sequence goes on along the minus strand of NC_089783.1, from coordinate 54,766,647 downwards.
GTCAAAAACAAATTTTAATGTCA
>NC_089783.1:54739124-54761624 GCF_040412425.1 Macrobrachium rosenbergii | reverse complement strand
AGTTTGAATGAGGTCCTGTTAGTAATGTATATATGCGTATTGTTAGTTTTACATGACATTTTCACTTAAGGAAAACTTTAATTTCGTCCTGAGGACGACGTCAAGAAGCAAGTCAATCTTTAGCGTACGGACAGTGGGGAGTCAAGCGAGCTACCAAACGTAAACACAAAACAACACAGTATACGTCAAATGGTAAAAACTGGAGATTAGGAAATTTAAGATATTATGACACTCAATAAAAAGGTATTAGGGGAATGTAAAATCAAAACTGCAAAAAGACAACATTAAAACTGGAATAAAAACAAAAGTAATAATACGAGAGATACAGTGAATATATGATTACACAAAGATGGTCGCTTTGACTAAAATAATTAAGAAACCACCGAAAGCAGTATATATATATATATATATATATATATATATATATATATATATATATATATATATATATATATATATATAACGGCATAACCACGCAAGCTACTTATACTGTATAGTTTTAAGATTTTCGTGCTTTTGTGAATTAATTTGTTACAAATTATTATACCCTATAATTATTAAATTTATTTCGCGTACTAAAACTTGTATCTCAGTAGGAGCTTGTAGATACTGCTAATGTGAATACTATAACATTTAGTAAGTAGCTCCTCGACTGTTTATAATGCCTGACAAGTGGTCTTATAGTTCCTTAACAAAGAAGCTCCATTCCTCAAAATCAGCAGAAACACTACAGTCTCTTAAAAAGTTTGACTACTGATATGTGCATCTCTTTTTTTCATCGACTTCCCCCCAGCATTTCTGGCTTCCATCTTGTCAGAGCAAGAAAAGAGCATTAGGATGTCCGTCCCATCTGGCCCTACATCAGAAAATAATACTCGTAAGTCGAAAACGCCTACAATAAGAGTAACATTCTACATCCGTGTGGGACTACGCGAGCCCGCTCAAGCACTTCTAACGGTTGCTGTTGAGTTTGGTAAGTCAGAGGAATCGCCTTTGCAAAGGCACACCCCCTGATTATAATTACTCCACAAAAGGATATGGAATGAAGTGGTTTGATTAGCTGTCGCTACCTGGCACACCTGAGGCTTTCGTCGGGAAGGAGAGAAGGCAGTGAAGGAGATGGGGGAAAGGGTAGGAGGAGGAGGAGGAGGAGGAGGAGTGGAAGCTGATGACTATCGGAGGAGCAAATCCCGAAGCGTCTTGGCGCGCGAACATCGACTCGCCATCAGCTAAGAGGATCAAACGCCTCTTAATGAAGCCCATCCACCACACAAAGAGGATCAAGAGCGACTGTAATTAAGAACGTGACTTCTTTTAAGAGGATGATGTCGCAAACAAAAATATAAAGTTGTGGAGGGTTGGCAGGGCGAGGGAGGAGAGCCGGGGTTTTGGGGGGGGGAGTCAGTTTACAACAGTCTTAGGAAAAGGGATTAGATCTTAACACGTTCATTTGGGGATGGTGTCAAATGGCGGGTTTGGGAATTCTCTCTCTCTCTCTCCCGTGTCGAAATAAAACTTTCTCAGTCTTATTGTTTTCCATCTGTGACGAAAAGTGAAAATAGGAGATTGCATTTAAATTGCACCCAAGCACAAAACTGGAATTCATTTAAAGTGCATCCGGGCACAAAACTGGAATTTCTCCTTGGGAACTTTTCTAAACTGTCCGAAGATATTTTTTTAGTATTTGTTTACAATATGCTAAATATATACACTAACGAAAGACAATCATTTCACCCATAAAGGTAGGCGCAACCGCCGTACACTGGATCTGCATACAATTCGTGTGATATTCGTGTCGGAAGCAAACCTTCTTTAGTTTATGCGGAATGTATGTCATGAATAAGTCTTTTCTTCCTGCTGAATGTTTAGTGATCGAGTCCTCCTTGGTTACATCTAAATTTTGACATTTCTTCCACACTTAATTTCGCTACAACTTCTTTAGACCGACTGTTTTCTCTTTAAACCTCTTAGGTGGGATATTGAATTGCCCGGCCGAGTGAATTACACTTATTTTAGACAAAGATAAAAGCCAAGATATTTTCATACAAAAAAACTACTCAAAGAAAAAACCCATTTTCGGTGCATAATCCTTATACTCTTAGTCCAACAGCAGGACAAGATGCACCTGGAATGAAGAAAATATAAAACGGGAAACATTCAATACAGATATTTTCATATTTGGCTACTTTAACTCCCGAATCATCTCCTCGTTTGTTTTCCACTTTTTTTTATCACTTGTACTTGTTAATATGTTTCTTTACGAAATGCAATTTATTTTCACCATCTGACATCTCAAACAACGTGATTAAATCGCTGTCGTTTCTTAACCGCTGAGTTTGAAATAATTTCCAATTCACGGAGTCGTCACGCATGATACCATATTATGCCACGAATGTACGACCACAGTTGTTGTTGTTGTTCTTCTGATTTTATCTCTCTCTCTCTCTCTCTCTCTCTCTGCGCGAGATTTGTATAACTTAAGCTGTGATGGCCAGCCTGGTATCTTGGCAACCTTTTCCAACCATTGTTGCCCGTCATAAGAAGGAAAAACACTAATGCTTCGAAGAATCCGAGGAATCTGGTCTCGAGAATTTTGTAGGCATACGTAAGCCGCTCAAATTTGCCCCAACAGTTTTTCCTTGTACTGACTCATTTAAGAGAGAGAAGGGAAAACTATCAAACGAAAGACGAGCCGAGCAAACCTTAATGAATAAAAGGCAAAATGATAAGTGGAGAAGAGATTACCCACACGCACGTCCGTGAAGATAGGCATTTACATTCACCGAGAGAGAGAGAGAGAGAGAGAGAGAGAGAGAGAGAGAGAGAGAGAGAGAGAGTCAATATCGCTTTGTGTATGAAATGGAAGTAAAGAAAAATGCTTTTCAGGCATCGAGTAATTCCCGCATTTCCAATCATTGTTTCCTATTCGAATTCTGTACCGACCTCCAAATACCTAGAATTAATCTGAATAATATTTGACCACTGGTCTGTATGTAACTACTTTCTAGGCTTCAACTAGTTTTATTCGTGTACACATATTGTTGTTCAGAATCTGGGATCTCATTAATTTCGCAGTCTTTATTTTAATTATTTCATTCTGCACCCGACTTATCCTCATCATTAGTGTTCAAATCACAAGAGAAGTATTCCCACATTTCAGTAGGATTCCTGTGACTGCTTACTGTATTCATCTTGCTTGACCTGCCTGTCAATGATTTTCTTATATTTTGTCACTTTTTGAACATTCGGATGTTTAGATGTATCCTTAAAAAATCACAGGTCTTTTGACTTGGTCCAAATTAATGTATAGTATGCTGGGTAATAATACCAATAACAATAATATATCACTGTGCAGAAAACTTTCATAATACAAGCCACTTCACACTCTTACAAAATGAAAAAGCTCGCCAATATGGCATTGATCCCTTAGACATAGAGCACCCTTCACTTCTATCTTGCTTACACTTTCGCTTACTGGGTTTTGAAGCCACTCGTCAACGAGACGACGAACTTATTTTCAACTGAAAAATTCCCCTTCGGATAAAAAATATATGAAAATATATTATTTCCGTGGTAGAGCGAATTGGATATTAAAGGACGTTTGTAGCTTAATGCTTGTACATGAATCACGGTGATGTGATAAAATTCATTCGTTCATATATATATATATATATATATATATATATATATATATATATATATATATATATATATATACACACACACACACCCACACGCAAGTACCACAGGGTATAAATCCTAATTGGTATCATCTTTAGCTTTCCAAGACATCTTCAAGATGACTGATACACAGAGATAGAAATTTACAATACATATGCTACAATGACAGTACAAATGAACACACGGACAGTCGGGAAAAACGTTAATATCTGACAAGTAAAAAAAAAATGGAGGAACATTAAACTTATTAGCATCTGAGGTCAGCGCTCCATTTACAAATCTTGTTTATCTATGCGGATGGGCTCACGCCTTTGCTGTAGGGCCTAGCAAGCCGACTTCCTTGAAATCTATACTTTTTACAAATTTCTCTTGGAGTAAAGTTTATACACTCACTAGGTGATATTCATATGCTTACAAAAGGTTTCTTGTATACAACTCGATTTCAAATTTCTTTTCAGTATGCTTTTGGAATAAGCTATCTTTCCACTTGTCCAATTCATGGACTAATTGTTTCCACTACCATGAACGACAAGTGCTCTGCTCTCCAGCGCACATCTTATACATTCTTTATGCCGTTCTGGGGTCTAGTCCAATTATTTTCAAGTTTGTCCAATATACAATTTGCCACAGGATTCACATGGGATTTCATATACACCTCCTTCAGTAATGCCAAAGAGTTCTTTAGAAGTGCTCGTTTCTGTGTATTCATGCTCGTAAATGCTACATTATCACCATAATTCTTAAGGATATGGGAAATACCTTTGAAATTGTTCCTGTACGGCAGAGCGAGAAGGTTTGTTTTTATTATCAAATCATTTTGCTGCTCTTAATGGATCGTGTCATTGAAAATCAGAATAATTTCTTCACTGTATTCCTAATCAACGGGGATGTGTATAATAGATTCCATGTGTCATGTGAAAATTTATATAAATGTCAAACAAAAAAACCGTTGGAAAAGAGAATACGTTATGAAAAAATGTTTGAGATATGCATAGGAAAAATGTGAAAATTTATATATAGATCAGAAAAAAAACCGTTGGAAAAGAGAATACATTGTAAAAAATGTTTAAGATATGCACAGCAAAAATGTGAAAATTTATATATAGCTCAGACAAAAAACCGTTGGAAAAGAAATACATGATGAAAAAATGTTTGAGATATGCACAGGAGAAATGTAAAAATTTATATATAGGTCAGACTAAAAAAAAAAAACCGTTGGAAATGTGAAAATTTAAATATAGGTAAAAAAAAAAACCGTTGGAAAAGACAATGCATTATGAAAAAAATGTTTGAGATATGCACAGGAGAAATGTGAAAATTTATATATAGATCAAACAAAAAACCGTTGGAAAAGAGAATACGATATGAAAAAGTGTTTGAGATATGCACAACAGAATGTGAAAATTTATATATAGGTCAAACAAAAAAACCGTTAGAATAGAGAATACATTATGAAAAAATGTTTAAGATATGCACAGGAGAACTGTGCAACATTGGCTCATGTTAATGAAAACAATCAGGCCATCAATCTGACGTGGGCTAAAAAGATAATTTATTCCAATAACATATTGGGGAGAATTTTACAGAATCCAATTTTATAAATGAAAGCGTTTGTAAGAATATATCAGACAAGATGTTGATGAATCGATCTATTCCGAAAGAGTTCTGTAAAATGCATAGATTTTAGGGAAGGTTGTTCACCTAGGCCTACAGACATGGGCCCATCCACAGATAAACAAGAATTGAAAATGGTGCACTGACTTCAGATGTTGGTAAGTGTACTTTTTTTTTTTTTGCTGTTAATCAAGTGTGAATATTTTTCCAACCGTCTGCATATTCGTTTGTCCTGCCATTCTAGCATTTATATTGTAAAATTCCTACCATTACATATCTGTCCTCTTTAAGATGTTTGAGAAAACTAAAGGTAAAACATGACAGGATCTATACTCAGTGTTTCGCTTTTTCACTATGGGACATCTGATATACGTTAACATGTGCTCTGGTGATTTCAAGCATATACATACATACATACACACACATATGTTTATAATACATTATATGTATTTTTTCTGAGAGTAGCATCAATAGTTTAGACTTGCCGACGGCAGCCTGCGGTGAGTCTATCACAAGAAAAAAAAAATTTAAGATAGGGTTAAATGAGGTACTGAGGAACATTGTTGCAAGAAATTTCATGTAATATTGCAACTCGAGACTATGTATAATTACATTGAACATTTTTAAATAAAAGAAAAAAATATAGTATGCAGAATGAAATAGTGAAGGTAACTTGCAAATTCAGGCCACTGTTGCTTTTTGGAAATCAGAGATAGATTTGATACCAGGTTCACCAAATGTCATAAACAGTACTAGATTTCAGTAATAATTATTTCATTAACTTCGATATTTATATTTTTTCTTGAAAATGATTCCAAATACTTGTTAAGTACGCTGTTAATATATATTTTGGCATTGAGATATGTCAATCATGATATTGACGTCTTCGCGAGAAGTTACTTCAATACTTATAAACGAAGCCGTTTATCTTTTCATTAAGACAGGGATATAATTTGCTAAAGCATCGGAGTTAAAGCCCACCCATCCTTTATGTCATGAACTCCGGCGAGTGGGCCAATATGCAAATTTATTTTCAACTCCCTTTTGCATTATTCCCCCCTCTCACAGATGCCAACGGCCAAGTGAGAGAACTGGTGTTTCCCAAAGGACTGGATCTGGACCGCCCGAAGAGAGCGCGCACGACATTCACCTCCGATCAGCTGGCAGCCCTGGAGCGGGAGTTCCGCAGGAACCAGTACTTGGTCGGCAGAGAACGCTCCCTGTTGGCGAGCAGACTCGGGCTGTCGGAAACCCAGGTAACTGAACTCATTTGAGATGGGGGGAGGGGGGGGATTTCTGTATCTTGAAAAGACTTGTGTATTGGGTTTCGGTTACTAAGATAGCTTGGCTGCGACGGGATGATATATACGAGATGCGGGTGAGAATATTCGTCTACCTTTTGCAGCGAGGCCCCTTCAAAAGAGATCACTTGACGCTTAACCCCAGCCCTCATTCCAACAGGTAAAAGTGTGGTACCAGAACCGGCGGACGAAGCACAAGAGAGACAGAGAGAGAGAACACGAAGCGCCGACGACAGTGCTGGCACCCAGCCTTGCATCGAGCGGCTCACTCACGCCCATATCTCGCGCTCTCTTGCCATCCATGCAACCCTCGCAGACCATCAGCACGCCCCTTTTCACCTTTACTCCAACGCCCACTTCCACTCTCGCGTCCACGACTGCCAGCATTCACGCCATTCCGCCCAAGATGTGCCAGGCGACGTCTGACATCACGCCCACACCCACGGTCCCGGTCGAGGTGCGCAGCGCCAGCCTGGAACGGTGTGGAGCCGACGTCTCGGAAGACCAAGAGAGCCGGAACCCAGCCACTCCACCCGAACGAAAGCAACCTTCGCCCAAATTAAACAGGTCCCTGGGTGGCTTAGAATACTCCCTCGGGGTCGGCAGCATGGGCGGGCCTATGGGCGGCATGACGAAGGCCGGACTGACCTCGGCAGCTCATGCCCTCGAGATGTCATTCTCGAAGAGCATACCGAGTTTTCTGGGGTCGTTCCATTCGGTGCCGCCTTCGGTGGCGCCGTCTGCGTTCCGCCCCCTGTTCCAGCGCCCGTTGCACCACCCGCTGGCTCTGCAGCACCACGCCCTGGCGCGCCCGCATCCAACATGGCTGCCGTGAAGGAGAACGCAAACGTCTCGTCCTCATGAAGTCCTCATGCGAGACGTAACATGGCTGATCTCTCGGTAGCCTTCAGTTTTGTTAAGTCTTAGTTTTATCCAGCTGAGTGCACATTTACCATTAATTTCCCACTGTTTCTAACATATAACAGATTCTACCAATACATTTTTAAATTATCTTTATCACAATACTTTTGGGTAAAGTTTTTATGTTGCTCATTAATTGTGAACAAAAAAAAAAAATTATAAAAAAAATTTTCTTAGCGTTAATTTTTGTCCTGAAAAACAAATTTCAGTTTGCGTGACTTTGTCACCTGGCCGGGATTGGATCGGCAATATCTTTTCGTTTTCCAAGTAAATCATTCGTGGTATGTAACTCATGTAGATATAAATGTAACTAAATCCGATAAAAAAAATGTGCCTTTTGTAAATATGATTTTAGTGCAAACTTTTGATTTAATTTCATTACTTTTAATATTCATCGAAATGAGAAAGTTATGGACCGATGTTTTTGTATCCAGGTTTCAGCAGATTGCAATAAACTGATAAATAAGCGCAAACGATTTCATCCGGTACACGCAATGAATAACTTTTCCCTACGGAGAATTATGTCTTAAATGAAAATCCAGCGCTGATTAAGACTAGTAATTATACAAACCACTTAAAGAAGTGCATAACAATAATCAGACCACTATTAAAAGCCCCAAGTAGTACCAACGGTGATAATAATAATATAATAATAATATTCCCAAACCCGTTAAAGGGACAAGTGAGCAGGCAAGCATCAATCGGCGCTGAAGGACCATTTAGCGCCTAACCGTCGAGGGCCCGGAGAAACAAAGGGGGTTCTCACGATCGCAAATTTAATGCTCTTTCAAACGACCATCCGATTTGGGTCCATTAACCACGAAACCACTCGGAAATTAATTGTCTAACAAGCCGTGGTGGATTTTCCCGGGGCGCCGGCGCCGCGTCTCCATTGGATACGATTGCTCGAGTGCCCGAAGGCTTGTCGCTTGAAGAGAGGTCATTAGATTTTCGATCTTATGAGGGCCCGCCAGGTAGCTGGGTAATGGTCCCGCATATGGAAAATTCAGTATATATGTATGTATATATATATATATATATATATATATATATATATATATATATATATATATTAGTCACTGCTCTTTGGTTTGTTAAAATGACTAGTTTTGAACTTTGCAACTTTAAGTTAAATAGCAGAAACTTCTTATGAATTATATATATATAATATATATATATATATATATATATATATATATATATATATATATATATATATATATATATATATATATATATATATATATATATATATATATATATATATATATATATATATATAGATATATATTATAATATTATATATATACATAGATATATACATATATATATATATATATATATATATATATATATATATATATATATATATATATATATATATACGTTAGAGTCACTACTCTTCGGTTTGTTAAAACGACTAATTTTGAACTTGGCGACGTTCAGTTCAATAGCAAAAACTTCTTATAAAGGATTATATTTGGCAGTGACATTTTGTCAGATAACACCAAAGCGAAAGAGAAGAAAGAGAGAATCGTGAAGAAGTTCCCAAGAAGTTGTATCAAAGTCAAAACTACTTTTTTAAAATGACAGTCCTCAACTGACATTGACTCCCATAAAAGCAACGCAGACCGATATTACTTGGCATTGAATCTGAATCCCGAATTCGCTGAACCTCGAAAATGTGAGTGTTTTCAAGGAATGTGGATCTTCGAAGCCTTTTCCGTTATTTCGCTAATGCGATATCAGAGGCGATTTGAGACGCTATCTGAATAGATTTTTAGTAACGGCTTCTGGGAAGAAAATAGTCAATCGAGCGTCTATTGTCTCAGAGTATGGATCTTCCAGTCGCACGTCACGTCATCGTTACTTTATTTTACATTTCCGCTCGTTGTCACGTCGAAGAAAATGCCGAATAATTTCAAGCGATTTCAGACAATACTTTGAGACTTTCGGCGATATATCAGGGCGAAATAGTCAATTTAGTTTGAGTGGTTTATGGGTTCTCCTCATGGAATTTATATCGACATGTCAGTGTTGAGTTTTTGCTGGTGTTAATATTCTTTGGTTAGCAGGATTTGTTCTCGTTATGTAAATTACTTTGGGCATCGATGGTGAAATTACGAATATCTCTTACATATTTGCTTGTGTTTGATATTTTACGTGTCATTACGCGCTCGCACAAAACACACACACAATATATATATATATATATATATATATATATATATATATATATATATATATATATATATATATATATATATATATATATATCTCCAGTGCAGCAATGAAGGGACGCGCTTGGGAATATTATGAAATCCACGTCAGAAGGTGAGTGAAACCGGGACTTTGAACAAGTACTTTCGTAGTTTATTCTGCTTGAAAATGTAGAAGAAACTACGAAAGTACTTGTTCAAAATCCCGGATTTCACCCACCTTCTTACTTGATTTCATTATTATATATATATATATATATATATATATATATATATATATATATATATATATATATATATATATATATATGTGATAACAATCATAAAAAATAAAGAAAATTCTCCTACATTAACGATAAGCAAAGAGGTATATACGGCAGCGTTTGCAATGAAAGTCTAAATAGATGCTTAATTATAAATTATAGCTCCAACCGTAGGTCTCTCTATCAGTGAAGTTGAGCAATACGGGGTCTAATCGGTGGTTTTCCACTTATGGGCCATGGGCACTTCTGAGTTGGGGGGGCGGGGGGCGGCCACACCACGAACATCTTCAAAATAGTATTTAAAAAATTAAAAATCATTTACAGTAAATGTAGGCCGGTGCTTTCTTTAATAAATGAAAATGTATACCTAATAAAGTGTTCTGAAAAATAATTCCATAAATGAAAATGTAAAACTAACAGTGTTCTGAAAATGTTTTATAATAATTCTATCATCACCATTACACAATTCTGAAGGGCAGTGGGCCACGAGTATTTAGGAATGCCAAAAATGGGCCATGGGCACGAAAGGGTTGAAAACCACTGATCTAATTTTGGTTGGATGAATGACCAGGGGATACTAACGTAGAATCTCTGGTGACAGTTAGCGATTAATGAGAGTAGTACAACCTCCTCCCAACAGTCAGTACTCAGAAACTTCCAACTGACCTAAGGAATCCGGTGGGGTTTACAAAAAGAGCATGACGAGCCAACAAAGGGAGTGAGCTATTGCTTTTTTCGAGAAAGATCTTCTCGATATGTATAAAAGCTCATCTTCAGCGGAATAAATGAACAAAATCACACTCTATTAATGGTAACGTCTTTACTGAGCGCCACGCCGTTCCTTAGATTCAGCGGTACCCATAATACTTAACGTTGTAGTAAAGAATACTTACCCTGTGTACCAAACATCTAACCGGTCACAATTACAGTACATGATACATATATGTATGTATGTATGTATATATATATATGTATATATATATATATATATATATATATATATATATATATATATTGTATATATTGTATATATATTTCACTTACACTCTCATTTGATTCCTTGTGACTGTGGGGAGATGTGGCGTGGTTGGTGAAGTTAAGCTTGACAATGACATGACTGCTACACGTACTTAGTATTTTGACTACTTCGCCCTTACAATGTGTGTCTGTCTCTAAGCTTGGTGTTTGTTAAGGAAACTGCCTGCACTTTCTTCCTTTGGCCCCCACTTTGATTTTCTATATGAGCTTTTCAGTCGAGAAACATGCCAAGTGCCATTTTTAAAATATAATACATTAAATTAAAAAATACTTTGACCCATGATGGCGCTTGGCATGTTTCTCGACTGATAGCCTCATATATACTCCTATTCGTTCTGTAGTATTACAATATTTAATATATGTCTTGACCTTCTCGATAAGATGTATGTATGTATATATATATATATATATATATATATATATATATATATATATATATATATATATATATATATATATATATTGTGTGCACACATATATATAAATCCATCCAACGATTTTTATAGGACTCACGTAGAGTAATTTCTATAAATATTACTAAAAAAAAACACGTGGCGCAATAATGGAATACTGAAGTATTTCAGGCCAAGCCTTGCAAGAACGACACTTCAAGAGTAAGAAACGAAATAAAAGTTGGAAGAAATTCTTTTTTGGTGTTTTTTGGGCGAGTATTGAAAGAACGTCACTTCAACAATGCTTTTACTAGTCTTTCTTAAGCCCTTAACAAATGGAATTTAACCAACTTTTTCTACCTTATAGTTGGTGGAGAATAAAAAGCCGCCCTCTACGGTCATATTCCAAAAAAGTGTTGGACGGCATCGTGATTGCTACGGAATTCCTTATAAAAAGCGGTAGTATTCTTTCGGATAGACTACAAAGCAGTGGTCAACTAGTTCATATAAACATTGCTTTTGAAAAAATACAAATGACTAACAAATATCTAAAAAACTCTAACAAATATTAAAGATTTCTCTCTTCACTGCCAAAAAATCTCGCATATTTTTTGGTAGAAGAGATCAGGGTTTTATAAAATTCAATTTGAGTTCAGCACTGGGCACAGACGTCAGACGTTTTGGGCATTCTGTTGCATTTGCATCTCCTTTGTGAATCAGAATTTTCTTCGACTGTTTGAACAATTTTCACTAATTTTCTTCGCGGAAAATATTCTCTTCAAACTGAGGTTTCTCCCACCCCTTTCATTCTCAGCAAGGCCAAACGTACAGTAGATAACGTCATTGGAAATATAAAAAATATGCCTACCAGAAAAACGTGGCTTTGCCCTAGCTAACGTTATCTTCCAGTCGGTCGAACAACAGTCAGGTATTTCCCGGTACTGACGAGGGAGGAGCAGATACTAGACCAAACACTAATGATGACAGTGGCTACCAGTATTGTGCCCAAGAGCATGTACAACACGTAAGGTATGATGATCTTGCTCGAACCAAGCAACTGCTTTTCTCCCAGGCTTCCGTGGTCCAGCGTTATCAGGGTACCCGTTAAAATGTATATGGCGGATGGGAGGCTCCATCTCTGAATGGGTGCAAAGATGGCCAAGCCGAGAATAAAATACACCACCAGGATACCGAGGTAGACGGCCCAAGGGGCTGCATTGTCCTTCTTCCTGGGTGGGGGTTGCAAGGGGTAGAATGGGTAACCTGGTTTCCTCTTCTGATTCTGGGTGGCCCTCTGGATGGCTTGGTCCTCAGGAGGCCCAGTTCTACTGGAGGGCCCACCGCCGGACGAGGTAGCGACGTTTATGCCACTCGATGACGGCTCCGACGAGATACTCCCGGACCTCTCGTCCCTTGGCGTGGACGAGGTACTGGCTCTCAGCGTCGAGTCCAACATGGGCACTCTCGACTGCTGGGGCACTTCTGACTTCCCTGCTGGGTGTCTAGGTTTGGCACTATCCAAGCTCCCTGGAAGATCGCCCGGGCCGTTTGGGGCTATTTGGCGGGAGCTCTCGCCCATGCTCGTCGAGCTCTGCGGCCGGACGGAGGCCAGATTCAAGGTGCTCCGGGCCGAGCTTCCTCGGCCACTTCCGTATTGTCCCGCCCGACCTTCGACCGTTTGTCCCTGCTCGTCGGCGACTCTGCTTTGACTACCACGCCCGCATCGCCACGCCCACGCCTTACCCACTCCTTCGCGGATCGTGAAGGCACCGCTAATGGCCAAAAGTAAGACGAGAGGAGCCCCGATGAGAGAGAAGAGGACCGCGAAGAGTCGGCTGAACCCCGTCCTGAGGGTCATGCCGCCCGGGCCTATAAGAGAAGGAGATGATGGGTCAACAGAGAAGCAATGAAATGAGTTGCTTCTTCTTCTTCTTCTTCTTCTTCTTCTGCTTTTCCAGATCGCTTGATTAACTCATACTTCTCAGTATCTGTTTCAATATATATATATATATATATATATATATATATATATATATATATATATATATATATATATATATATATATATATATATAATTACACTAATTGATATCTTCATGAAGAAAAGGTATATCAAAGATTATTCTAAAACACTTTGGGATGCATGCAAATACGATTACGCAGTTTATATCAATGTATGAGAACAGTATGCACGAATCTTTCATACGCCATTATTCAAAAGACTGACAAACCTGACGAAAGACGAGACAATCTCTGATACATGAATGTAATAAATAATGTTGATGCATAAGAACAGCCAAAGGTGACCTTACCAACGAGAGTCGTGAGCGAAGCCGAGTACAGCAGTGCCCCTGACATCGTCCAGGTCGGGGCACGGGAGGCATACCCTGCCCTGGCAGCGTCGAGCACCGCAGTCTCCAGTCTGCCCATGTAAGTCTCGATTTTCGTCCGCCACACCACGTCGTAAGGAAGAACCTGCAAGAAAATGCAAAAGGTAATTATCATTGAATTTCGAAAGCGCGTTGAATCCAGAGATCAAAGACCTCTGCCACCTCTACAGGAATTGAATCACTGTTCTTCATTTTAATATTCAACCATTTAAACCAAAATGCTTACGTATCAAATCTTGAAAATTTGACGTAACAAAGACACTTGTCAAGATTTTTTAATCAGCTTTTCAGATATCTTGCAGACTGACAGACACATGTTAATAAACCTCCCTTCAACTTTATTGAAGGAGATAACGAAAATAGTCGCGTCATTGACATAACCGTTATCATAGTGGAGAAGCATATCCACAGTTATGTATATGTACATATATTTAAAGATTAATCAATATAGATAGCTTTCGGGAACTTGTTCGGTTCCCCTTTTCAATAGGGGAACCGAACAAGTTCCCGAAAGCTATCTATAATGATTTACCTTTAAATATATGTACTTATACATAACTGTGGATTTACTTCTCCATTTTAAGACTCATGCTACTATGGGTATTTTTTAATTATTATCATAATACCAAAGCTACAGGCCAAGCATTACTAGCATGAGTTATGGAAACAAAAATGATTACCATAATAAGAACAGCCGTGGAAATAACGGCAAAAGCATTAGTAAGCAGGGCATTAGTATAGTAATTGCCACAACTCAGATGGCAGTAGGAACAGTAATTCCTTCCGCATTGCCAAAACCTGTGTCAAACATACGCCCTAGAAGTCAACATTTTCGTGGTGTTTATAACTTGTAAAAACAGCGAAAAACCTTGGAGTCTACTTTCTGAATGTACATGGACAAATCTGTCTATCTATCTATCTGTACACACACGTAACACACGTCTAATATGTATATACATATATATATATATATATATATATATATATATATAAAGAAAATCCACGAAGGAAAAGAAACACTGGAGTGCTGTGAGGCCTTTCGACTGTCGTCCTTTACTTAGCTTTAAGTAAAGGACGACAGTCGAAAGGCCTCGCAGCACTCCAGTGTTTCTCTTTCCTTCGTAAATTCTGTCTGTATTTATGTATTCATCACGTTCCATATTTTCGTGATTCAGTTATACTTACACACACACACACACACACACACACACACATATATATATATATATATATATACATACATATAATTTCTTCTGCTTCTTTTAATTTCCCCAAACAAAACAATAAAGACAGAAGCCACAATGGTAAATATTTTTTTTAGTTCGTAATCAGTGACAAACACTCGAGACGAAGCTCTATGAACTGCTTTGCGCTGCGCAAACTGACGAGGCCGTGGCCAAAAAACAGTGTCACATTTTATTTCAAGAAGTTTAATAAATGGATTTCTAGCATGCGGAAGGGTACGCGACGACTAAAGTCAAACTATTAATAATGTTTTTATTCTTAGCTTTTTTTTTGTAACTAGTTTTTTAAATGCCAATATTTTTCGGGACTGATGGCACAGGTCAGCTGTTTTGCGTTTAACTTTATGCTGGCTGCTGGAATCAAGAGAGACCTCGCGTTGTGTGTTCAATACTCTAGATATTCTAAAACTGTTGCTACAAGGGCACGTTTGATCATCTTGCCAATAAACTCTATACAGGTATTCAACAACTGCGGCAGGTATTCTACAACTGTTGCTACAAGGACTCGTTTTCTGACACGTTTGATCATCTTGCCACCAAACTCTATACAGGTATTCAACAACTGCGGCAGGCATTCTAAAACTATAGCTACAAGGACACATTTTCTAGTACGTTTTATCATCTTGCCACCAAACTCTATACAGGTATTCAACGACTGCGGCAAAGCTGGTGTTCGTGTTATATCACTTTCAAAATCATGCGCGACTTTGTTTTGTCTCCTATATTAACTTCTTGGTGCGAGGTCTCCCTAGATACCAAAAGATATGCATGCTTTTTTGACATGGCCTTTACTTAGATGATGATTTCTTATATAAGTTAAACCTGCAAAAGGTTATTATACATTATTAAGGACTTGTGAAAGGCCTTCAGGAAAACCAATGCAGCACTAATCAGGTATGAAAGGAGAGAGAGAGAGAGAGAGAGAGAGAGAGAGAGAGAGAGAGAGCACTCAGACAAAAGAACAGATATACTGGATAACGAGCAAGTCAGGAATAATGAAAGAGGAAAATGTGCTACATAAAATCACGTAATGGAAACAGAACATACGAATAATTAGGGGAAAATGGATACACAGGTGACCCATGGAACAACCACATTAGATTAATACAAGTTAAAGAAAAACTCGATAGGTAAATGAGTGAATGAACTAGAGAAAGGGAACGAAATACTAAGGGAGCAAATATCTTGAATGCGATTTAAAAGAAACTGGAGAATAACCGAATACAAGGCTCGAATAAATAAAACCAAAAAAAGGAAACGTTTTGAACATAAATGTACGAAAGAATCCCATACAGATGAAATTACGGAATGGTTACAACATTCGTAATAATTCCTTAAAATCGTTGTATCTGTTATAGTCTTTTTATATATTGTTATCAGTACAGCAACTGCTCAAAATACGCACAATCCAGACGAAAAAACCCAAAAACCCCATTATTAACTTGCCCAGCAATCGTCCATTCACTGGACTCCTCATAAGTGAAAAAAAAAAAAATAAAAAAATAATCGTAAGATGCGTCACCGAATAAAGATGAAAATAAACTTGAAGTGATATAAACAAACACGAGCTGAGAAAGATCAAGAGACATCTCGTACAGGGAGTAGATAAAAATAGGGAGCACTCACTTGACGAAGCTCCGTAGCCAGTCCCAGAACCAGATCCGTTCTAAGCGACGCCATGTTGTTCACAGTTTCCGTCTCCGCTGTGCCTTCCACTGCGGAGAATATGGCTGCCCCGGCCACCCACCAGGCTAAGACCACGACCACCAGGCCAACCTGCAATGAAGGTGTTAGCTAAGACTAGTGAAGCATTTTTAAATATAAAGGAGCTCTGAATGAGTCTTTGTAATACAATATTCCTTTAGGCAGCTGTAATTTGATGTACACAGATACCATTGGCGGATCCAGGGTTGGGGAGGGGCACCAGGGGACGTGACCCCCCCCCCCCTTGAAAAATGACAAAAAAATAATATTGAAGATTTAGATAATAACGTCAATGAGAAATAATATTCTAAAGGTGAGTAATTACTTCCAGATATCAACTACAGAATTCTAAAAAAATGCGTGCATTATCCCCCCTCTTCATATATTTGTATAGTATAGATATATATGTATTTATATACATATATATTATATATATATACACATATATACACACGCACACATTTATATGTATAATATGGAAATTTGTGGACCCCCTCCCCCATGAAATTTTTCTGGATCCGCTAGCGACCGATAAGTGAAGGTTATGGATTTGCAATAAATACTTCCCGAAGCACATAAATATGCTTCACTTATACAACTTTTCCCCTCAGAGTGGGTGCCTCTAGTAAGTGTTAAAGATACGTTTCTCAGGCAGGACGTTTTTGGATGAGACAGTTCGCCCCATGCATACCTGAATCTCTGCGTGCGCGTATAATGGACATACAATAATATGCTTTCAAAAAGCAGACTGCACAAGGAAAACTAGTACAATGTCATAATTCTCAACCACTACATTAAATTTGGAACAACAAAAAGTAAAGAAAATGAGTTATGAACTTTACCTTATGATGAAACGCAATTCAGAATTCCGTATTCAATAAAAAAAAAAACACATGAAAACGCAATCCAGACCTCACATTCATCCTGAACCACCACATTAAATTAGGACCAATAAAAAAAAAAGTTATGAACTTTACATTATGATGAAACGTGATTCTGAATTCCATATTCAATAAAAAAAAACATGAAAACGCAATCCAGACCTCACATTCATCCTGAATCAATACATTAAATTGGGAACAATAAAAAATGTAAAAATACGAGTTATGAACGATGAAACGTAATTCTGAATTCCATATTCAATAAAAAAAATTACAAAAACGCAACTATACCTCACATTAAACTAAAAACATGATAAAAACGCAACCTTTACAAGCCAAACTCAATACTGCTGTTGTGTCAGTCAAAAGTATCTTAAACAATTCATGACGAACTTTAGATAAAAAGAAAAACCACTGACATTACTGTAAACAATCCTTAGTCACCTGAGAGAGAAGAGCTCTAGTCGCCAAGCTGAGGGACTTGCTCCCGAAGGTGACGTCGTCCAGCCCGCGGGTGGTGGGCGTCAGGAAGAGCCTGTAGTGCCGAGGGCGGGGATCGGGCGGGTCGGTCCTCTTGACTTGCACGCCTATACTTCGACGCCCACAAGGGAAGAAGTGACAGGGACAGTTGCAGTATCGTGGATTGTGAGGCATGCTGTCTCCAAGCATGTCCTGAAAGAAAACGTCACTTCTTTCAATTATCATTTTGATGATATTATTTTGGTAATCGTCTCTTTGTTAAGAGACATTTTGGTAAATAATATGTATGATGATTATTACTGTGATATTCTTCAACATTTTGATCGTGATTGTCAAAGTAAGTACATATATGGAATAGCCCACAAAGCCTATCTATCAAAATAACTACATATATGGAATAGACCACAAAGCCTGTTTATCAAAATAAGTACATATAGGGAATAGACCACAAAGCCTGTTATCTCACTAAGCGAGTTTCCACAGGGCATTAAGCCCGTATGGCATGAGAGGAAAATGGATAGAAAATATCAGACTGAACAAAAGGTGGAAAATTATGATACTGACGAAAGCAACAAACAAATGAATGCCTACATAAAAAGACAATCAGTTAGAAATAGGCAACTCAAATTTAATTGATGGTAAAGTGAAGCCTCAACTTCTGCAATGTTCAATGACTGTATTTCATCCCGTTTGAAACATTCCTCATTTAAATTGTATCATATAAAAAACCAGACGTAACTAGCTAATCTGTAATATGCTAATAAGCAACGTAAATTTTCTGATGACAATCATCTTCGTCTATGGCCAGTTTTGTGTACTTCAACAGCATCAGTCAGAATTATAGCGACCGAATGTGAGAGTAATACATTGTCTTAATGTACTTAATTAAATTACCTATAAATCTTTTGTCTCTGAGATTCTTTTTTATGCCAATTTTAACCTTCATCTTACCTGTGGCGGTTGGAAGGCAAACCTGGTGGAGTTCTTGAGAACGTGAGAGTACTGGGAACTGACGCTAGGGGGCCGAGAAGGATTCTCCCCAACAACCTGAAGGTAAGAAAATCCAGTTTTTATTGGTGCAAAAGTCATGGGTCTATTTGTTGCCGCGTGAGACTGGTGGCAACGAGTTTATAAAGATAATGATTATTTCTTGTTTTATTTGGAAGAGGCCAGCACATTTCTGTTTGGTTTACTGAATTTGAAAAGACGGCGAGTGAGTTTTTTGTAATCATGAAGATGGTCTGCACGAATGAATCAGTCTACTGAAATAACAAAATAAGTTGATGAATGAGTTAATTCACCTTGGAGATATCCAGTACATTTTGCTGATGTATATGATCAGTTGTTCAATGCGTTTCAAGTGTGAAGCAACCACCAAAAATTCAATGGAAGTTTTTACAAGGACAAAAAATTCTGATACGCATTTGAGTTGAAGTAACAAATTGGAACTACGCGAATGAAAGCCAATTAGACTACAACTGAGTTCTACGAAAATACAAAAAAAAAAAAAAAAAAAAAAAAAAAAAAAAATTGTTTACTCCTAATTACATTTCAGCATAAAATTTGAAATGGATAGATGAAGTATTTAGTAACATTTCCACCCATCTTGAGCACGGGCGTGCTAGACGTATGTCCCAAGATTCTGACAATGTAGTTTAGATCAAAAGGATAAACTAAATGGTCCCGACAAACCACTAAGAAGAAAGAAGAAGAAGAAAAAAAGAATATCAAGTAGTAAGCCTTCTGAACCCAATACAAACTTGGTCCTCCACAAAATAAAATTATGGTTTCAGCGTAAAGGCATGAAGAATGAATATTAATATTCAAGTAGGATTAGCATCTCGTTTTCCAGCCTTGGAACTCCATCGGCAATCGTTAATCTTGTTTTGCGCGTAAGCCACTCTGGAAGGTCTTAGAAATCATGAAATGAATGACCTTTTTTGTCTTTCTGGAAAAGTGGCGCCTCTTTTGTACATAATCAGAGTAAATACCTTTCCTCTTTAAAGTTAATGTTTGATCACCGTGGGGTCCCTTGCTTCAGCTCGCTTCGTAACTTCTTTACATAAGTCACATTTTATTCAGAAGTTGAGAAGTAAGATTCTTGAAACGAGCGTCATGTTTTATTCTGAAGTTCTGAAGCACTGTCTCTACGAAGTAACGGGTATTTCATTCTGCATTTGGGTAGGAACAGTCCTCATATGTAAGTTGTATTGTTCTTTAGCTTCACAATAATATTCCTTCCACGTGCGTCACATTACAATTTCATTCCTGGTGTTACAGTAATATTCATTACCGGTGAGTCATGTTCAATTCTTATGTTATAATATATTTCTTGTATGAGTCCTGTTTCACTGTATAAATATTCCTTAAAATTCAGTCTTGTCTCTATTTTAAGTTAAAAAGCAATGCTTCAAATCCGTTAGCATTCCTTCAAGATGCGTCGCGTGTATTTGCGAAGTTGTATTCCGTTCAATTGAGTTCTATTTCATTCTTTCACGAGTGAGTCATGTTTCATTTTGAAGTGACTTCTTCTTGTTAGGCGATTTGTCCTGAGCCTTCAAACAAGCTTCCATTCAGTTCTTGGAAGTTCAACGTGATCGTAAAAACTGCACTAGGAAGTTCCTGTCTACTAAGAGAAACTATTATCCTCCGGTTATTGGAAGACCTCCTGACGAAGGGAGCGACACTGAAGTGTCCCAGTCCTGTTTTCCTTCAGTAACCCGAGAGACCTCCATAGCATGTGGCGGGTGTTCGGAAGCTTTCTTAAATTACTGTCTGTACAATTAGCATCCTCCGCCCCCACTCCGGAAGAGTTCCCGGAACAGGGCTTTGTACAAAGCGTCCTAGCTTAAAGCAGTAAGAGAAACGAAAATTAGGGGTGGAAAAATACTTGCTTCATTGTATATTCTCGTGACAGCGGTTTCCTCTGGGAAACAGCGTCCGGTTCCGTCCTTACCGTCTTCGCATTTCTGACCGTCGTCGCTGCATTCGCTGTCGTTGTCTTGCTGGGTTACGTGTTCAGACAAATGTATATATAGTAATAAAGCGTTACATGCATAGATTCTCTTAAGCTAGTAAAACATCATAATCATTCTTAATTAGCAACCTTCGACATGAGACCAGCACGACTCTTTGCGACACTTTGTCCATATAAGAAAAAAAGAGACAGAAATGAAATTAAACATAAATAAAAGACAAATATACTTTTTTACTTCAGAACAAAAATAAATAAATAAATAAATAAAATTACATCAAAGGTACATCAGACCATGTTAGTTTAGCCAGACGCTTGAGATTAACCTATTTACACATATTTGTAAGGATAAACGTCTTTCTGCTTCATAAAACCTTATGAAATTGAACACCGGTTTATATATATATATATATATATATATATATATATATATATATATATATATATATATATATATATATATATATATATTAGGCAGTTTTGACTGTCTTTATACAACACAGTGTCTTCGCGCAATAGCCACAGACTCCAGTAACTACTGTTAATCCTCGCCAGCTTACATAAAGTCAATCAGTCAATCGATTTTTTAAAGTTATAAGGAAAGATAACACGGAGTGAAAGACATAGAGGTAAGAATAAACGGGAGACAGGTAAGAGCAGGATAAAGAACAATTTTACTGAATGGGAGGCGTTGGCAGATGAGTCCTTTCATGACAGAAGACAAAATGTCTGTTGAACAAAAAACCACTTTGAATCTGATACCGCGGTTGCATACTCAAAGGAAACTCGGGAAAATAAATAGAACTCTTTTAATGACAGTTTCAGGAATGATCCCAAGTAAATAAGTGAGAAAACGACCTAATCCATAAACGTCTCTGGTTTGGAATATGATGAGTGACTGTCTAACCAAAGACACTCCTAATAATTTAAGACTAGCAGGCTGAAAGGAAATATACTTAGCTTTCGTTATTATTTTTGAAAATTTAAAAGGGTTCTACACCATCTCCTAGCACGTACCACGTAAATTTTCAGCAGGATGTATGACTATACCCTTATCAACTTGACAAAACAGAATGGTTACGAATAAAAACTGACTTATGATAAAAGGAACTTCAATCGATATAATCAAATGATTTCAATTATAACATATGTTTGTGCACTTGACAGTTTGCAGCGTAATCGACATATAAAACTTCTCAGTAGTGAAACTAATATCATTTCCAGAAATTACCCATGGAACCCATCCTATGGATCTCGAAGAAAGAATCGGTCTTAAATCAAACAAAAAAGAGGATAGATGAATACTCTGGGTACGTAAAATGAAATACGCGAAGCGCAGCGCTTGAATACATGAGGAAAGTTGTCTGACGCTATATACATGTAAGTAAATGACTCCTA
>NC_089783.1:54699124-54736624 GCF_040412425.1 Macrobrachium rosenbergii | reverse complement strand
TTCTAATGGACACCTCACACATGCACGCTCGGGCATCCCACACAAACACATACGCACACACATTTACATATATGAGAGAGAGACAGAGAGTGTGTGTGTGTGTGTGTGCATAGTTGTTCTACATAACACCCTGAATCCAGATTTGGGAATGAAATGAAGAAACTCGCCCTCCATTACGTCTTCTGAGTTGAATGAATATGTATATTTCAGTTTGACATGTGTAAATGTACATCATAGGTAAAGCCATTCTTATTATTGGCGACGCCATGGGGGAAATCACTCAAATTCAGCTTCAAGGATTCCCGTGAAAAGTACCCGTAAGGACACTTGAATAATTAAATTCATAACTCATTAGAGTCTTTAATTATAATAATAATAATAATAATACCCACCTGAGCAGGTAACATAGTTCCTGGGCTTCCCCCGCCCGCCGTCTGCGCCTGGGTATGAGAGCGGAGAAGAGGGTGGGCGGGCGCTGATAGGCGGGAGGCAGCCGACGTTGGGCGTGAAGCAGCCGATTGTGGGCGTGACGCAGCCGACTGCGGGCGCGACGACTGGCCGGAGTGCCCGTTGCCGCCCCTCGTGCCCATTGCTCCGAATTCCCCTGTGGAGTCAGGGTATTGTTACAAAGAGCACAATATCCTTCATCAGTGTTTAAGGTTTAAGATATCAGTACATAAGATAAATTATAAATAATGTTGAACACACACATATATATATATATATATATATATATATATATATATATATATATATATATATATATATATATACAGTATATATATATATATACAGTATATATATATATATATATATATATATATATATATATATATATATATATATATATATATATATATATATATATATAGATATAGTTGAAGGTTAAAGTCGCCCTGGGCCTCTGTAGACTCATAGGACAGGCGCTGATCTCCGTTTCTTAGGTCGACAGCCAGTAAATGGGGACAGGTCCCAAATGCCTATGACATGTGGCCAGTGCGTCACTAGGCCCACTGTTTAAATCCCCATCCTCTCGGGGTTTTTCGGACCGTTAGGTTGACGGGCTACCGGATTTTTGCAGTGGCAATATATACATATAAAAATATGTTTAAGGATTTTGGGAAAATGGATACAAAGAATATCTGAGCAAGAAGTTTTAAATGTGTTACAGACACCTGAAATTACGATGACGACGATAATGAACTTCGTGATGATGGTGATGGACGGACACGAAAAAATATCTGCAAGACAATTTTTAATATACCCTAGAAAGTGAAGCTCACTGCAATACTTGTCAAGGTTGTGAATGCCAAACCAGTGTCTCTTAATTGCTGTAAGACTACTGCTGTGGAGAGTGGCCTCTGCGTTCCAGAAAGTCATATCAAAGTAACTGGGACTGAGATGAGAATATTACAATATTTACAAACAATGCGCTTGATTTTATTCTGATCACGAGCCGTAAGTCCAAAGTGTTGCGTAGGAACCATTTTCACAAAAACATTAAACGACTTGTCAGGACAGGAATATCTCGGGGTATTCTGCAAGTGAATAGTGTCAATTTTCACAGTTAAAAACTTCTTAAATGAGAAAATTGTAAATTATCACGAAAAAATCAATAATATTTATCTTTTATTTAGCGATATTACGGATACCCCTATTTCCATACAGAAGGAACTTAGTATATACACAGAAAATGCAATTTCTTCTAATTTTTCTTGACTCCGGCGATTAATGAACATGAACGAACAGAAGAGAATATTACAGCCACTGCCAGTATGAAGATTATACACAAATTAAGAAAAAATTATCTATTTTTTCATGGATAAAATTTTGTGATATATCTCAAAATTTATTAATAGGTGACAAGACGGTATTACTTCAGACTGACAATTTCATATATATGTTAATGTTAACTTGAGAAACTGAACACCATTTGAAAAAATATTCGACAAAGTTTTACAAGCAGAGAGGTCTCGTATAAGTGGTTCGAAATTGGAAAACAAATTTTTCCTTGAGTGAACAAAAACACTGGTGAGGAGTTTCAGATTGCACACAAAATCAAGCTCTATAAAGGCAAGGCTTACTGAAATGCCTGCTAGAATATGTTATAAATCTGAAACAAAAGTATCCATGAAGTTGATTTAAAGATTTCATTGAGTCCTGCAGAATATTTGGAACTGTGTAGCACTGTTTATGAATAGATAAGAAATTGAGACATTATGTGGAAGGCTTCTCCGAATTTAGACAACTGTATGTGTGATTTAAAGGACTATAAATAAAATAAAAAGTATTCATACTTGATCAGGTAATCCTAACTCTCCCACAGTCTTGACAGAATTGGCAGAGAATAGTAAGAACAGGTTGAAATAAAGGCACCCATTCTCAAGCTCGTACGGAAGCCATTTCAGTTCACGGGTTTGAATGAAAATGATAATCAATTTAACTTTCTGTCGTGACAGCAAGGAAGAATACAACTTCAGCTACTGCTCTAAGATGCAGGCAGAACGAATCAAACTGGCATAAATCAGACTTCGTCATTAAATTCAATATTTTTAAGATGTTACAATCAAAGTCTTTACTCGACCTTTTGGATTTTGTCTTTTAACTAATTTTCTGATCTTGTATCAATGTAAACGTTTCGTTAACATATATTTTCAGTACTTGCTACATTTCCTCTATCAGTCCTGTCAGAAACTTTTTCTAGGTCAATGTATGATTTAGCGGTTTCATTAGAAATGCCTGACCCACACTGTTCTTCCCCTGCCAATCATCTGTTTTTGTTTATAACATAAAATTCGACAATTTCCATGGAATAATCAATAATGTTATGCCCTATAATTCTTCAGCCTCTCGTGTCATATTTACCATTATACAAAACAACAATCATTTCCCTCAGCCAATTTTTCGGAAGATTTTCCTCGTCAAAGATACCTTACACACCCTAGTCAACTTTTTAATCAGACTAACACGGCTGTCGAACATCTCGCTGGTACTCCCCCCAACACAGAATTTCTTTTATATTCACATTAAATAAGAATAGAGTACAAGCTATTTGTTTTACAGTATAAGTAAATACTAAACAATGCACAGAACTAATCAAGTGCTGAATCTAAGCTTTCATTTTGAATATCAACACGATTTCATACCTTCCATTCTTCTGGAGGACGGCGCCGACTTCGACCTCAGGGAGGAGTCGTTGGCGCGGCTGCTGTTTCTCTTCAGCTGACTGTAATGACGATGCTCGTTGGACACGCTGCTACCTGGCCGGGAACTGACTCTCTGGATTTCGTCATCGAGGGTGTCCAGCCTCCAGGGAGTTGTTGGTCGACTAGGAGGAATTTGGGACTGGGAGCCATTATGCGCAGCCTGTCAGATGGTGGACGAAGCCTTGTGTGAGGTCAGAGCAAGAGAAAAGGCATCGGCGTAATGGTTTACGATTAATGTTATGTTTTAAAGATGTATCTATATAATTTCGTTCTTTAACCCTTTCTCTATTTTTGACTCTCATTCCTAGCTAAGTGCACACTTGCAAAGGCTTCCACTTTAATAAAAAAAAGTTACTACATCTTTAAGCACTTGATGATCATGAAAATAAAGTGCTTAAAGATGTAGTAATTTTTTTTATTAAAGTTGAAGCCTTTGTAAATGTGTAAAAAGATTATTAAAATTACTAAAAAGTGGAAAATGTAAAAATGAAATTAGCACAAACAATCCTTTTATGCATGATATATTCATGTTCTACATTTGCAACGCTTCTTGTACATTGTGTGTGTTAATGCTATACTTAAAAATATGTACATGATAATAAAGATATCTCATTTCTCTAGATCATCAATCTGGTATCTGTCCCTTGAAAATAATACTCTGAAACCTGGCGTATCTAATATGAAGCTATTTCCACCCAAATCACTTTCAACGGCAGGTCTGTCAACTAACATCATTTCAACTGCTATAAAAGCTTGTACCGTATACCCAAGGAAACGAAATCTGACTAGTGGTACCTTGATCTTCCAGGCAAATGTTGCTACTTAGCTATCACAGAATAGAAATACTTATTTGATTCTTTTACTTATATGACCATCTATTTCCTAAGGACAAAATATTTGCAAAGCATTCGCAAGGGGTTAAGTTTTCACATCGAATTATCTTTTGAGAGTCTGTTTCATTCATTGCCTTAACCAATTATTTGGGATTACGGTCACTGAGTTCAACTTCAGTCAGTGTGTGTGGGGCGCAGCAGCATCAACACTATAGTAGTATCTTCGTCATCACCATCACCATCGTTATCCTCGATTTCTACTTGATCAGGATCATCGCTAACATGATCAGATTCTGAGTCATGAGCAAACAATGTTTCCTCGGCTTCTTCCAGTGAAATATAAATATATACAGTATATACATGTATGTATATACTGTATATATCAATATATATAGTGTATCTATACATATATATTTATATATGTACATATTTATTTGTATGTATGTATTTACATTTGTGTATATAAGCTAGTGTATACATGTATATACATACATGTATGAGTATAATTATACTGTATGTATGTATATATATATATATATATATATATATATATATATATATATATATATATATATATATATATATATAGAGAGAGAGAGAGAGAGAGAGAGAGAGAGAGAGAGAGAGAGAGAGAGAGAGAGAGAGAGAAAGTAAAACGTATGGTACAATAGTGGGTCTGAGACAGGTGTGTGGCAACTACACTCTGTCGTTTGAAAACGAGCTGGGCCTTATGCCAGCACGGACTCTAGCTGACGGAACAGCCAGTAAATCATTCTGATGACTTGCAAGCAGTAATAAAGATTTTCGGGATGAAGAGTGACAATAAAGATATGAAAGCCATAACGAAGAGTCCCCACGGTTCTTTGACATTTTTATGGATTTGGTGATGCATAAATTGGAAAAAATTTAGAATTTTCCCAGAGAAAGTTTGTGAAATTCTGAAAAACGCGGAAAGAAAAATGTGAGAGAACGTGAATATAAGCTGAGGAGTGGGTTCTGTAAAGTACAGACTCCTCAGCGGAATCTGTCAAAATGGACCCGGGTCTGGAAACCGCCTATGGAATCAGGATTTTGCCTCTGGTCTCTGTTTCTGGGTTGGCTAGCGCTGCAACAGGCAACACACTGGACAACATTAAGATGCAGAATATCGATGATGACGATTACAGAATTCAAACATGGCTGGTTGAAGTTCGTCTCGGAAGAGAAGAGAGGAAGAATCTGATACTGCTGAGTGTCAACGTACCCAAAAGAGTTCATGCTCTGGAAAGTGCTCTTCAAGAAAACAGAAATGGACAAGAACAGGAGGAGATGCAGAGAAAGGAACTGGAAAAAGAAATGGAGGAGATGCAGAGAAAGGAACTGGAAAACGAAAAGAAGGAGGTGCAGAGAGAGGAACTGGAAAATGAAAAGGAGGAGATGCTGAGAAAGGAACTGGAAAAAGAAAAGGAGATGCCGTCGCACACAGGACGATTCCACAAGCAGGAGATGGAACAGCAAGTCTTGGAGGACAAGATCCTTTAACTCGAGAATGAAAAGCAGCTGATTCAGAAGGAGATGACGGCTCAGGAAAATGAACGAAATATGCTGGAAAGAGAGATGACGAGGACGAAAGAAGAAAGTAAGCGACTGACTCAGAGCGCTCCCGATCTTGAAGAGCTGAGTAGATACCCTGAACAGCAAACGAGCTTGACTGCTCAGCTGGCAAAGCTCAAATGCCAACTTCGCCAACAAGAGGAAATAGCAGCTCAATTGGGGACGGAACTGCGTGAGATGGGAGAAGAAAGGACGCGGACGACCAAACGAATCCGAAGACCGGAAAACGAACTCAACCACTGAGAAGGAAAACCTTCAGTTCAACGTTCGAGAAACTGCAGGAGCAAGTCGGAAAGCTGTTGGGAGAAAATGGCGCCCTCCAGTGTCAGCTACAAGAGAAAGAAATGAAGATCGGTCAAAAGGATAATACAGTAATTACTGGAAGCGAAAGACCGCCGGCTGAAGGAGATGGCGAGGCTGGCAAGAAGCACGGTCGAGAAGAATCTTTGGAGGGCGAAATGGAAAATCCACAGGCGAAGAATGAAATGTTGCCCGCGAC
The DNA here is from genome assembly GCF_040412425.1 of Macrobrachium rosenbergii. Classification (NCBI taxonomy): domain Eukaryota; kingdom Metazoa; phylum Arthropoda; class Malacostraca; order Decapoda; family Palaemonidae; genus Macrobrachium; species Macrobrachium rosenbergii. Next base: position 54,730,493 of record NC_089783.1, on the reverse strand, counting down.
TTCAAGAACCTCCAGATGACGAAGGAACGCTTGGAAAAAGCAAACGAAAGATTAACTAAGGACATTTGCAGTCCTCCTTCCGAGCTGGCTCGAGGCAGTAGGAGCCGGCCTCAATCGGGAAGGAAAGGAAATTCGAGTGAATGTGACAACGTAGAGCAGGAACACTCGCTTATGTTTGCCGTAGGAACAACGATGTCATTTCAACAAAAGGAATCCATTCACTGCTTGTGTTTATTTCCATAATTTTTTTGTTAATATTTGCCTTTGTTGATTCAAGGAAAAGGATGTAATAACATGTAAACATAACTTCCATCCGTTCTTAGACTTATCAAAACGCTGTTTACTTGAGTCAAAGAATGCAATAATGACTTGATTTGGGGAAGATTTCCGATAAGTACTGTAGGCCAGTATTTTTTTAAATAGCCTACATATGGCAGCAGCAGACGACCAAATGCGTCGTCTGCTTAGGAGCAGAGACCTACAAACCCTAGCTTGACTAAAATGGTTAAGTGTACCTTAGTTTAACCAGACCACTGAGCTGATTAACAGCTCTCCTAGGGCTGGCCCGAAGGATCAGACTTATTTTACGTGGCTAAGAACCAACTGGTTACCTAGCAACGGGACCTACAGCTTATTGTGGAATCCGAACCACATTATGACGAGAAATGAATTTCTATCACCAGAAATAAATTCCTCTAATTCTTCATTGGCCGGCCGGAGATTCGAACGCGGGCCCAGCAGTGTGCTAGCCGAGAACTATACCGACCTGTCCAATGAGGAACTCCTAGCCTGACCAAAGTCGTCTGTCTCAGTGAAAGGTTAAGATGTTGGTTATAATTTTACATGGGTCATAATAACGCCTCTTTTAGTTTATTTTGTTATTTGTCGATCATCCATTTAAACCAGTCTAAATGTCTTATTTTGAAATAAAACAAACTTAAGTTTAAAATGAATAACATTTTGTATATTTGTATATTTATTATATATTTACTACTTAACCGCAAACAAACGAAATCACTGTTCACCTGAGAAGATACAGTGGGGATACCGTTTCCACCGGTATGCCCACAGTCGTGGGTATGGGGGTGCGAAAGCGAGGGTGCCCTGCTAAAGTGTCGTGTCAAGGCAGCCAGCCATCCGCTACTCGGCATCTCGTCTGAAATGAAAAGAGAGAAAGAGGAAAAATGAGTCATATCATTCACGATGAGGAGAGAGACCTTCATGTAAGAACTAGCTATTTTTGGACTGGCATGTAAAATTTGGGCCAAAGGCCAAGCGCTGGGAGCTATGAGGTCCTTCAGCGCTGAAAGGAAAGCTGGGAGTAAAAGATTTGAAAGGTGTGATAGGGGGAAAACCTCGCAATTACACTATGAAACAATTGTTAGGAGAGGGTGGAAAGTAAGATGGAAGAATGATAATATGAACGGAGGTAATGTAAAAGGAAAGGGGTTGCAGCTAGGGGCCCGAAGGGATGCGGCAAGGAACCTTAAACAAAGCCTACATTGCACCGCATGAGGTGCACTGTTGGCACTACCACCCTACGGGATGAAACTATTTTTTATTGAAAACTGCTCAGCAAAGGCAAGAGCCACTGTGTTGGCATAAGTTGCTCTTAATCTAAAAACATAAACCTTTATCAAGGAAAGTTCTTCAGGTATTATTGAGCTTTTCTAGACTGACTTCGAGTAATAGTCTTCTTTGCTAAGCAGACGTCATGAAAGAACGTTCATTTTTAACCAAAACTATTGCAATAACATTTTGAATGAAGACTGGGTCAATCTCCTTCCATCTTCCCTCTTATCATGAAACTGGTCTCTAGGAACATAAAACAAACAAAATCTTTGATGAATGAAAAAAATTAAGGGAAGATAAAACCATCTGAAACTGGTCAGCTGCATAATTCGCCATTGTTAATAAGAAAGACCCGTCAATATCCTTCCTTTTCAACAGAAGCAACACTGGTACTGCTGACACAAGGGTTCTCAATGCAAACCCGTGATCTTACCCGAAGAGCGTGACAAAGGTAAGTCAAGGGGACTACCTAACCTAACCTAACGCAATCTAAGGCGGAGCGTCTTTCTACAAAACCCTACCCTCGCCATTTGCTGAATAAAAATGTCGGTATGTGGTTTGTACGTGCCCAGTCTGACTGCACCTTTGCACAAGATCCTGTAACCATCTGAAACTTGCAACAATAATCACGAGTCACTGGGATTAGGGGTTGCTGCAGCAAAAGGTTTCAGTAAGGCTCAAAAACCCATCAGAATATGTGAGGTCAAGTTAGTTGATTATCTTTTGGCATTATTATTATTATTATTATTATTATTATTATTATTATTATTATTATTATTATTATTATTATTATTATTAAACGAATTAGGAGCAATAACGTTCCAAAACATGCAGGGTAAACCCGAAGACTGAAATATTATCGCAGCTTTCTACAAGACATTATTTTTATCATTGCTATTGCCACAAGTTGCAACCCAAGTTGGAAAAGCAAGTTGCAACTCTACAATCATCACACGATTTTTCTTCGGTGCTTTAATTAACCAACCAAGAAGGAATCTGCCTATGAGTTATGTAGAAGTAACTTCTATTTGAAGGAACAACATCACTGAACTGCCGTTACTAACTGAGATCGGAAAAGTCACACAAATTTCTAAAGGAATGAAAGTACGATCAGAAGTCACAACCGGATTCAGCTTAACATCTCCAGCAAGCATTAGGATAAAAGCAAGAAAAGTTACAATCATATTTGAAACCAATCTTATCCACAACAATAATAACAGTAGCAATGATTATATATTCTAATACACATGGGTAAACAGATTCCATGCAGAGGTGACAAAACGTCAGTAAGTTATTAATAAACCACCAGGCATTATTTCCCCTTCAATTAAGCCTGCCCAGCATACCTGCTGAAAACACGAGTGGAAGAACGAGTTGACATGAAAGATTGGTCAAATAAAATTCGAAGAGAGAAGATAGAGAATACGAGTTCCTTAGCGCATTGCAATTTTCCACTCGATGCGATGAACTTAGAGAGTTAACCCAATCACCATAGAAACCGTTCCCCAAACTACCCTCCGAAGGTCTGGGCAGGGGCCTGAACCTGACTTAGCCTCTTAGCTCGTGAGAAATCTTTTCGCGTTTGAACATATCACATACTCTCAAGGGTTAGAGAGACTTCAGTGCTGTTTAAGAGCGCCATTTGCTTTCTTTGTTTAATTACTTTGACTGAATTATGCCTCTGCTGTTGTTCAATCATGCGTAGACTTAATGATTCTTCTTTGTCTGAATCTTTTATGCTACCTTTCCCTCAACTATTTCTGTGGAAGCTTGCTCAGTGAATTTATAGTAACTTTGGCCTGTTCCACTATGAATAAGTTTACATTTTCAATAATAATAATAATAATAATAATAATAATAATAATAATAATAATAATAATAATAATAATAATAATGTTCAACTTTTAATCACAATTTTAATGCACTCTTCTAGTGCTCAGTTTGCGAAATCCAAATAATATTTCTCTGTTACACAACTCTAAGCTAATAGTTTTTTCTGCACGCAAACTTATCATTTGCATTGCATCCAGTCAGGAGAGATATGATGAGGTTCCTGCTATTTTAATAAAAATGAATTTTTTTTTTTTTTTAAGATACATTCTTCCTTTGGAAGAAGCCCTTGGAAAAGGTGTTTGAAAGCACTCATCTGGTCTAGTAGGTCTTTTTCATTCGTGTTTGTAATAAATGTTTTGTAAGTCTAACTTGCTTCCTCGGTTTGATATTATATAGTCCAGTAGTTCTTTTTCATTCGATGTTTTATGTAATAAATTTTTCGTGGTCTTTCCTGATAGATTTTTTTAACTGGTGACTTTTATCCAGTGTTAATAACGGCATTACACAAACATGACCTACTTTGCGCTTTGATACTACCCAAACAACCAACCCGAGTCTCAGTGCTGAGAGTGGAAATTTCTGCACTGCTTTCTGTTCAGATGATGTAGAGATAATTTGCACATTTATGAGGGATTATATCAGTAAGCAAGTAATCATATTCATAAAGAACTGAGTGTACCTCCTCGAAGCAGCAACACTTGTATATGTGGAACTTACCTAGCCTTGACCATACAAAGGAAATTTATCTTTTGTGAATCAGTCTTGGACACAGAACGACGGTGATCGTGGTATATGATATCTGAATCCCCTGTCTGAACCTTCCTTCGAAAAGGTAAAACCTTCTCTCTCTCTCTCTCTCTCTCCTCTGCGTATTTTTATTCCATTCCTACAAAACAAACAACTATAATATTCACATATCAGGTGTCTTCAGATTTAAATATGACATATCAGGTGTCTTCAGATTTAAATATGGCATTAGTTATCGACAACAGACGAGATTTTCAGCAAATCTCCAAAAATCATGTCGATCTACAATGTCCAGTTGGTCACATTCTCAAACCCCATTAAGAAATTGTAAACTTGCACACGAGAGATTTCGAGTTATAGCGACTCCATGCTGCCTGGCAAATTGACCGTAATAAGTTAAAAGGGCTGTTATCACACAATCTGTCCTTTGGGTTACTTTGTACTTGCTCTTGTGTTTTCGAGACTTTTACACCGTAGCCCTGAAAACGCAGCGGTAATCATATATATATATATATATATATATATATATATATATATATATATATATATATATATATATATATATATATATATATATATATATATATACTAGCAGATGCTCCTTTTGCTAGTTCCCATATCCACATCTGAATCATACCCATACCCACATCCGTACCATACCCATACCCCATACCTATCCCCATACCCGTATCTGTACCATGCCTGTACCCATACCCATATCTGTATCATACCCATACCCACATCCGTACCATACCCATATCTGTACCATACCCATACCCCATACCTGTACCCATATCCATCCCATACCCATACCCATCATGTTCCATGCTTAATAAGTTCCCCCTTCATGTTCATGGGATGAGGGAAGGGGGAGGGGTAGAGGAAGGGGTATTATCATTTTTCCATAAGGGAGTTGAGGTTCTGGGGGGAGGGGGCGATTTTAGGGACCACTCTGCTTAAACCGGTTTTTGGGGGTTTGGGAGGTGGGGGAGGAATGGGGAGAGACACACTCACACACACTCAGGAATACTTCTAAGGAAATTAGTATATACGAGTATGTATGTATGTATGTATGTGTGTGTGTGTGTGTGTGTGTGTGTGTGTGTGTGTGTACAGAGAGAGAGAGAGAGAGAGAGAGAGAATGTGTCTGTGTGTCCACCTCGTCAGTCCCACTACCATACAAAAATTTCTAAGGGTAACAAAAGCCCTTTACCAAACACTCCATGTTTTACTGGACTAAGAAGGTCTTGATGACGTTATTACTTTACTGCCGTGACACGCACCGCTTTTTTTCCCCCCTTTCTTCCATTCTTCCTTCATGGCGACCAAACGGGAGGCAGAGCTAATCAACATGACCCACTTACCGATCCGAGGCTCGCCATTGGCGCACACGTACCGTACGCACTCTGTACGATCGCTTTTCCTGAAGCATACTGATGTTGCTGCTCCAGAAGAATGTATCATTTTTGCATCTATTTTAATTTCTTCTCATTCTTGGATGACCAGGGCCTTATGCCCATGCGTGATGGATGCACGACTACTTTCTTGCATTGCGTGATGCAAATGCAAGTCAATTTTTTTTTTTTTATTTCGAAGGCTACTGTCTTTGTTTTTTATGTGTTGACATAACAATAAGTATTCTGCTTCCATTGCACATTACCCTAATTGAATGATCAGCATAATGCTGGCGTTTCGTGCAGAGGAACTGACCTCGTTGTATTCTCTTTAATGTAAGTGCTGTTTAGACGGTAATAACTAGTATTGCCAGCGCGCTCCAAGGTCAGTTTTTTCCATTATGCTAATTCGTAATGCCTCGATTCCAGATAATGCCATTATCGTTAATGGCGTTTTGTTTCTTCACTGATCTTGTTCCGTCAAGCTCGATGTGTCTACAGTTCTGGTTAACGACTTATCAGCATTGTTTCGTTTAATGTTATTGAGACAGCGATCAAATTCGTGTACCAAGAGAAACACGTGAATGTGGGGCTTTCAGAACATAACTCTGAAGCTATGTACGGCATACATATGAAACTAAAGGGTGGCAAGTACTTGCTCACGACATTAAATTACCCACGATCATTTTACAGAATACAGAATTCTCACTCCTGTCTCTAAAGGGCGTTTCCCTTCATCCCAATGGATGACCTAATACCGAGACGAAAAGAAGATCTGAGAACCGTCACATGAGCCCCAGGTCTCGAACTCTAAAAACCGGGAGTGAGTAGCAAAGAAATCCCTACTGGAAATGAACAAAGATCAAACTTAATAATGAAATAAACGACCAATTGTCTTCGATCAGCATTTACGTGAACTGTTCTCTGACAAACGTCAGAGATCAAACAGAGTTACCGATACCTAAGAACCAATCAATTTATTGACTGAAAAGTGATCGATCACACCACACGTACCGAAGGACGCAGTAATACTCACAGGGATAACTGTAAGAGAGTGTGTGTGTGTGTGTGTGTGTATATATATATATATATATATATATATATATATATATATATATATATATATATATATATATATATATATATATATATATATATATATATATATATATATATATATATATATGTATATATATATATATATATATATATATATATATATATATATATATATATATATATAACCCAGATTGACTTCTTAATTTCTCGATTTCTTCAGACTTTATTGAATTGCTCGTCACTACAAACTCTTGAACTCAAATGAAGGAATTAATGAAAGAAACCCTGACGTCTAACGGCGGGATTCGAACCCAAACAATGTGTCAGCCTAAGATTGCGCTAAACCACTCGACCCTGAAGAAGGGTATAAGTCTATTGCCGCGTCTTATACACATATATCTGTTGAATTCGGATACATTTCGCCAGAGCACGGATGTTATGGTTTCTTAATTCGTTTCTTCACTCAGGTCTAAGGCTTTTGCAATGACAAGCTCATCCGGAGAAAGTGTTTAAGTGTGTGTGGGTAAGAGAGAGAGAGAGACAGACAGACAGAGAGATAACCAAACAGAGTTTCATACGTTATAATGTTACTCTCAGTTTTCAGGCGTATATGTGAAATACGCTGACAGCTGAGAAACATAAAAAAACAACCCCTTCCCCTTCCCCTTTCATCTTCTTCTCTGTGTAAGGGGGAAAACAAAGAACTTCAGCGTAATTCACTTAAAACTTTTCCCAAAGTTATGTCGGACAGGTTAAGAACAAGTTAATGACAGACCTGGGTAAAAGGTGATTACATAACGTAAACATTAATAACTAGTTAAGTGAACGGCAAAAGGTAGACGCGGAGCACATACTCATCAGGGCCAGTGACTAGGGAAAGCGTAGAGGGGGGGACACATGCGTGTATTCAGGGGCTGTGTCAGGGGCGAGAGAACAAGGGATGGCCCCTTGCTGATTTACCCAGCAAGTCGATACGGTCAGGAAATGCTCTTGCCTCGTGTGGCCGGGAAAGACCTTAAGAAAAGGATTCATATGGTTTCAGTAAGCACCTACATGTAGTAGAGAAACTGAAATTGAAAGGGATTATATGGGACAAAACTGCAGAATGAGTCAAGAACAGGCGTGCAAGCAAAGAGAAGGAAAACTCGAGGTTTACCTAATCTATCAACAGAGAGTGAAATGCTAAATTTAGCAAGAGAATTACAATGCAAGAACTGTTACCAAACAGGGCAATTCTGTGTTTAATTGAGCAATAATGCCCTGTTTTCTGGACATCAACAACTCTAGATTTACCTAATCTATCAACAGAAGAGTGCGATGCTAAATTTAGCAAAGAGAATTACAATGCAAGAACTGTTACCAAACAGGGCAATTCTGTGTTTAATTGAGCAATAATGCCCTGTTTTTGGACATCAACAACTCTAGATTTACCTAATCTATCAACAGAAGAGTGCGATGCTAAATTTAGCAAGAGAATTACAGTGCAAGAACTGTTACCAAACAGGCCAGTTCTGTGTGTGTAATTGAGCAACAATGCCCTGTTTTCTGGACATCAACAATCAGGCCTCCGGGCAAACAGCGCCACATGCAAAATAGAACGTCAATACAAAATATTCCATCCCTCCTTCGAAAACCTCTGACAAAATACTATACTGAACAAATCTGCAAAGTTAGTTAATCCACCACATATCCCGTCTCACTTTTCTGAAAGGTTGTTGACTTAGAACAAGAGATGTCTCGGGAAGCGCAGAATCTCGCTGCCCTTGATAAGCAGCATCATTCTCTCCGACCCTTTACGGGCTGCTCTAGGAGCAAGAGCCCGTGCTGGCACAAGGCCAGCTGAATCTGAAACAACAACCTCCGGCCCGCAAGCGGATCGAAAATTCCTCTTGGACGTGCTCGTGAGAATGTCTATACAGGTCTAGAACTCGCGGCATTCAGAGACTTCTGATTCCCAGTCACTGAATACGAACAACACGTATGAAAAAAACAATCAAATAATCAAAACAAAAGGCATCTGATTTTTTAAGGCATCTGATTTTTTAAACAGGGACTTTCGATGAAGTTTAAGGGGACCGCTTTCCTCCAGGAATGAGTTCACGCAAACTTATGAGATAAAGGAATAACATATTTTTAGTACCTGAAATCGCTGGTTCTTGACTATGGGTAAAAATCTAACCCAAGACAATTTGTAATAAGCAAATAAGACTATTCTTAACTTTGCAACATTTAATTTTGCTACAGTAATGCTAAATAACCACTATTACAACCAGCTATTAACATAAACTGAAATTTAAAAGCTACTGAAAGTCAATTTCCGTCATAAGAGACTAACACAATGTTATACGATTCAAGAAAGACCTTGGGCTAATAATACAATCTTTATTCATAATTAACACGGTAATTACAACCATGAATTTACATTTCTTATAATTACATGTGACGCAGTAGATTACAATACACGGGTCACTGGTAATTGCAGTTATTATCGGTGATTGATCCAGGGTATATTTTCAGCCAGAAGAAATTAATGTTTTACAATGCAGAGATAACCTGTAATCTTCAGCAGGTAAGAAGCGCATGCGCAGGTACCTAAGTATAACAATACCTGGAGCCACTTCGCCTAACATGAGGAAAATGAGTAAGTATGTATGTGTGTGTGTGTGTGTGTGTGTGTGTGTGTGTGTGTGTGTGTGTAGAGGGTAGAAGGACCTAGCAGCTGACCGTGACTGCTAAAAATCTTAGTAGAGAAAAGCAGAAGTCTAGCAGCCTTCTTCCTAAGCAGACTTACTGAGAACCAATAGGCGAACCCCTTCTGGAGCCACTGCTTTTAATCACGAAGAAATAGACGTATGATGAGCAGTACAGTACAAGAATGAAACCGTATAAATAATAATAATAAGAAGAAGAAGCAAGAACCGAGGAAGTTCAGTACGGACGAAAACGGATGAAATTTGTCTTAAAAATCGGAAACGTTACCAAAACGCTGGCTGTCCTAAGCCTCACACTGAATAAGATTCCTGAAGAAATTCAATGCTGAACGCCACATTAAACGATGTGTGTTTGATTTGGCTGAGGAAAGCTTGGTCTGATGACATGGCCTTGGAGCAATGTAAGTGATGAAAAATATTACAAACGATGTCTGTAAAAAAAAAAAAAGTTATCCCGAACGCAAAAATCAAATGAACAACCTTCACAACGAAAACGCAATCCTGAAGTTCGCATGAGGAAAGCCTCTTCATTCAATATCATTCATGTAACCTGATAGGAGGACTTAAAGTTAAACCTCCAGTGATCATGATCAAATAATACTGTAGTAGTAGCAGTAATGAGACATTTCTCATAAAGTTAATTTCTGTCGTCACTGGCTAAGATTCTGATTCATTGTCGGCTCCCCTTCCTAATATTTATTGGCAATGATGTTAATAATAAAATACAAACTCCATAATGACAAAGCTGAAAGGGAGAGAATAACAGCGGAGGGAATAAGAAATAAGAAATAATAATGGCTATTCAGTTAGAATAAATGGAAAAATAATACCTGAAGAGTTCCCTTGACTTAATGAAAAAGTAGTACAATAATTGAAAGTTTGAGTGAGTTCAAAATAGACAACAAAGAGAGCAGCTAAAAAAAAAAAAAAACAAAAAAAAAAAAAAAAAAAACATGCATTTCCAAAATTAAGAAACTCGAAGAAAGTAACCTTGAATTATCCACAAAATTACGGTGCAGTGGTATGAACAATGCACTGAGAGAATGAAAGCACTAAATAATAAAAAAGATAAAAAAATAATAAGCGAATGACAGAGTAAAAAGATTAGGTAGTGAGAGTGAAATATGAATTAATGCGGCAGTCAAGCAAAAGAAATAATAATCATCTTCTAAAAATAAGGTATGTATGTTACAACAACATTGAAGAATTGAGAGAGAGAGAGAGAGAGAGAATTTCGCGTGTCAGGTACGCGACAGGTGAGAGTCCCGAATTAATGATTGACAGAGTTCCACTCTGAAAGGTGGGTTCCAGTTAACAGGGTTAATGTAGCGGTCGTTCATGGAGATAAGAAGATACAGGAAGGGAAGTAAAGATATGAAAGGAATGTACGAAACAAATATAAAGAATGACGGAAGCGTGGCATAAACGAAAGCTGAATACTCTGTCTCCAAAAAGAACATGAATACAACGGACGGACGTTGGTACAAATGGCGCGGAGAGATTTTTAACGGCGCCAATTAGGAAAGAAGGAAATTTACTTTGAGGGATAAAATAACACAATGTTTGTGCAATTACATGACCCTCTTGTTATTAGTTTCGAAGGATTATAAATTATATTTCATAAAATAAAAAAAACTTTAATCACAACAGAGCAAGCTACAGTATTTCAGGAATAGGAAAACAGACTTTCAAAATATTAAATGATCCTTATACGTGACGGGAAGATATTAATCTAAATAAGTGAAACCAGATACGATATAAGAATATTATCCTGATACGAAAGGACACCAATGTAATGTAGCAGAGCGAAATAATCTTTCAAAAGGAAGATATAATGAAGATAATTATAGATATATTTATCGATACTAAATAACCCTCGATGAGAAAGAATGCAGGACATTGCCGACTTAGAAGGAAGACATTGTAGAAATAAGAAGCAAAAACACTGTCACTGAAAGAAAGACGTGATTAAATAATTTGCAGATAACAAGGCACTGATAATGGCTGCTGGGGGCGGAGGTGACATGGACATGAGGTTGGCAACCTTATTTAGAACAAACCCCAATGTTTTGAGTGTTTATAAAAAAAAAAAAAAAAAAAACTCGCGTGACGTCTCATACTGACGATAGGGCCTTCATAAATAACACCAAAAGCGTTCACGGCGAAGAGGAACAATTATTAAAATTGGAAACAGTCCCAATAAATGGGAATATAGTGAATGATTATCCACTTTATGCAGTAAACAGGGCTATTTTTTGGCAAGGCACCGAAATCTTACAGTGTGTGAATAGTTAAGTATATCTTAGTTTAACCAGACCACTGAGCTGATTAACAGCTCTCCTAGGGCTGGCCCCAAGGATTAGACTTATTTTACGTGGCTAAGAACCAGTTGGCTACCTAGCAACGGGACCTACAGCTTATTGTTGAATCCGAACTACATTATACCGAGAAATGAATTTCTATCACCAGAAATAAATTCCTAGCCAGTTCTTCATTGGCCGGCCGGAGAATCGAACGCGGGCCTAAGCAGAGTGCTAAACCCGAGTACGATATCGAGCTGATATAAAATATTAGAAGGAAAAACTGATATAAACCAATGAGGAAAAACTGACATAAAATATTAGAAGGAAAAACTGATATACAATATAGAGATATAAAAATGAAAAAGACATAAAATTTAGAAAAATCGAATCAAGATAAAAGCAGAGCTGATATAAAATATTAGAAGGAAAAACTGACATAAAATATTAGAAGGAAAAACTGATATAAAATATTAGAAGGAAAAAAATGGCTAATGCTGTACATAAAATTTAGAAGCGATATAAAGAAAGAAACTAAACTGGCAGCAATTTCTGACAGGAAATCGAACAGGTACGAAGCGAGCTAACAACTCAAAACATTAAACGGGCGGTAGGAATGGAGTAACAAAGAGGGAATGTGGATCTACAATGTAAAAAAAAGAGGTTTTCTCTGCGGAGTTTTGCTTTTGATACGGCAGTTGGAGGATGGCTGGTGTTTCCTTTCTCTGAAGTCATCGTCTATTTGTTGCCAGTGGTGGGCGGAGGATGAAATTGGGTTAGAAACTTACTCCCTCCCTGCTAAAAAAAAAAAAAAACTGAAAACGCAAGTTTGAAGGAATTTGAGACTGACAAACACACACACACACACATATATATATATATATATATATATATATATATATATATATATATTATATATATATATATATATGTATATGTATCTATGCATATATATACATTATTTATATATATATATATATATATATATATATATATATATATATATATATATATATATATATATATATATATATATATAAGGCAATGCCACGAAGGAGAGAGAAATAATGGAGCACTGCGAGGCCTTTCGACTTGTGGTCCTTTACTTATCCTTTATTCATATATTTATCACGTTCCATATTTTCGTGATTCAGTTATACACACACACACATAATTATATATACATACATGTGTATGTGTGTATACGTAAGCCTTTAAAACCTCGATCTAAACCACTGAGGTAAAGTTATCTCGAAAGTTCTCCGGAATAATTCACAGTAATGGATTGAACCCGTAAAACCAATAAGCATGCCAATAATAGCTTTCACCATAATAAAGTAAAAAACGAAGGACGGGAAACCTTCTGAGCATATTTCAACAAACATCCGGAGCATATTTCAACAAAGGCATGGCTGACACGAACCTATTAGCCGACGTACTGGGGGCATCGCGTGCCTCGTAGACTTTCGCTTTCTGCATACAAATACTTAATCAACTCCTTACGAGCAAGCGCGCACAGGTATACTAATAAGTTTAATTCGTGTGTAAGTGTTTATGCAGTATTTGAATACTTGTTGCAATGCGTCGCTACACTTTTATGTCATACACCTTCAAAAAGATGTCAAGTTACATTCGTTTAGACTTTAGATACGAGAAAAGTCTTGAGATTTTAGTGAAACCCGTCACTTCCAGATTGCCGAATTCCATAAAAAAAATCGGCCAACAGACTTTATACAAAACTCTCTAAGGAAGAGTGCAACGCCATACTGAAAAACAAACCTCGACCCTTCTCCAAAATTGTATGCCGGAATGCAATAAGCCCAGTTGCAGCCGATATTTTTGGCAACGCGTTCCACGTCAAGGCTCCTCTCTCACTCCAAATCATTTTACAATTCAGTATCACGACATCGCACTGAAAAAAAAAACCCTCCTTACTCAGAAAGTAATGCCAAGCCATGACTGGTGATAAAGGCAAGTTTTTACCTGCCCAAGAGCTTTCAGTCATGTCAAGTCTCAAGGACAGGGCGAACTAGGTCAGGGTTACAGACACGATGCAGAGGGGGAAATAATGGAGATAGGACGTGGATCATATCTATACTGATGTAACACTGTGTCTACTATTAGATGCAAAGCGCGGCATTGTGAAAATCAAGACGCCATTCTTTGGATTCCTTTTTAAAAAAGATAACGGTCACGTGACCTGCTTCTACAGTTAACAGGAATTGAGACAGCATAATAAACATGCAGTTGGAAGGCATTGCTCTGTAATCCCGAGGCATAAATGCTGAGTAAATCTTGTAAAGTTCTGGAAGGATATGCACTGCGTCTAAGATAAAAGCGGTTTCGTCTAAAATGACATGGGAACAGCAACAATATGGACGTTATCCAATGCACACTGAGCAGTGATGAGCAAGTCTTGAAACGGAATGCACAGAAATGCAATGCAGTATGCATAAAAAAAGACAAAATCAACGTTTCTTCAAATAAACGCTATTACGAATGCCCTATTAAACAAACATATCGAGAGTGTGTCCCAACTCATTTTGAAATGACGTTACTAGCCCACCTACGCCAAGAGTAGGTTAAAGATACATTCCTTATAAAGAGTGTAGATCAATACCAGACTCTTGTGACACAAGAAAAATGATGGAAAGTAGTGTCATGACACAGTCGCCGTTAATTTTTTGTTCATTTGCACCTCATCGACAAGACAGGCGTGGTGAGTCATATGCAAGGATAAGCTGCTTTACTTTTTTTTATTTTAGAATACTAGAAATTTTAATTAAAACTCGAACCTGTTTTTTTATGTTGGTCAATTATATGCGTGTCACGAAAAGGTGTGTTTTCAGCAAATTATCAAGGGCTTTTATATTTAATATTATATATATATATATATATATATATATATATATATATATATATATATATATATATATATATATATATATATATACATATACATATATAACTACATTCCAATTTTGGCAAAAATAATCAAACATCAAGGAAAATATGGTAGACTAAACGAAGAAAAACGATAAATTGTGCAAGAGAAGCGTATTCAATTAAAAATACGGAAATATGATAAATAAGTCAAGAAATACGCTTCGATAAAACAAAGAAACACAAAAATCTTTAAAAATATATTCAACAAAGTATAGAAAATATCATAAATAAGTATATATATATATATATAAAATATATATATATATATATAAATATTTAAATATATATATATATATATATAAAGAAAATATCCACAAAAAAGTTGGAAAATCTCACACAAAGTAAAGAAGTGTCTAAATGATATGAAGAACTTTAGTAAAAATAAACATACAATTAATATAACAAAAAGTGTATGATTATACTTCACGACTAAACTAATTAGGTAAAATAAGAGACAAACTATAAATGTTATTTTCGAGTTCATGTGACAGTCGCACAGATTACATAGTGGAGATATTGAAAACCTGCAATTGCATGCTTTCTAAAAGATCACAGGTGATTAAGGGAATCTAAACATTTTGTTACTCACGAAAAACAAATCAAGTTATAATATATATATATATATATATATATATATATATATATATATATATATATATATATATATATATATATATATATATATATATATATATATATATATATATATATATATATATACACACTTGTAAGCATCCAGGGAAAGGCACTCGACACAATTAAAGTTTTATTGCTAATGCCGACGTTTCACAACTGCTTTGTTGCATCTTCATGTCTGAAATACAGCGAGTTGAATCTCAATAATTGTTCTTAAGAACATTTATTAGAAACTCCAAGGGGACTTACGTTGGATGTACCAAAAGACTGCTGAGGGTACGCACAGATGCCCAAAGAGGAGTTAGTTTCAGAACAGGAAGCAGAGTGTCCAACCCAGAACGATCCAACACAAGGAACCATTCCAAATTATGCAAAACGTCTATAGATAACAAAGATTTTCGAATAATAGGACAATCACAGAAAGTCTGCGACTTAACTACTTCAGAGTCCACAATGATCAAATTAACTGTTCCATCATTATCTTCAACTTATTGATGTCTGAATTTGTACTCATTTGCTTTTCAAACGAATTACTTTGTTATACCTATTTTTGATTCTCTTCCGGTCCTCAACAGCACAGATTCCTTTTTAATACATTCCTCGCTTTTGTCTCTTGGTCCAACTAACATTTCATACCTTGAGAGACTAGCAATCTTATGCGGTTCATTTGCAATGCCACAGAGCAGCTCATTCAGAACCAGAGTTGAAGCCCGGAAATTCAACAGTAGGCCTCAATTTTTGTGGTTAAAGGCTTCCTTTGTTCTTTCTAATATAAGAAATTAAATATTACATCTGTTATTATACCCAGATAATGGGTTACTTCTAAGAAATTAAATATTACATCTGTCGTTATCCTCAAATAACGGGTAACTTACAATGTAACAAACCTTAACGTCTCGAAAATAAGTAAAATCTCTCTCTATTCATACTTTTTCAGCCATGTCTTCCCGTTTTGTAAACTGAAAGTGAAGGTATTAAAACTTATCGGCTGCGATTTCTGTGCCAGTGAAATTAACTTTACTCTGGCCCTCCTAACATTTCAGATTTTCCTTTTTTATTCTCTTTCGTTTTAAATTTCAGTGATGACCCGGCGCAGCGCATACTGCCAAATCTGTATCACCCGCAAAACCTTTTGCTTCTCTTTGGGTCACCTCCGTTTCTGACTGCGAATTCCTCCAGGTTCCTTTTATATTTTCTTAGCATGCATGAACACATTCGGTGTTTACCCAGTGCAAACACGGACAAACATGACAGTTTTAATCCTACGCCGTCGTTTCGCTTCTCGCTTTTTCTGCCCCGTGATGAAAAACATCGCACTCTCTCTGGATAATGCATAACACATCGACTTATGGTTTAATGCAAATTTAACATATTTATTTCAATTCAGTTCATTTCATTTGCTTTCCATCTCGAGACTTTTCTCTTAATCGGTGATCGTCATCAATCGAAATTGACTCAAAATTTTCAAGTTTTTTGTTTCCTTTAATTCATGGGTGATACTGGCATTAAAATAGCAATTTCCCAGTTTCGTGAAGCCTACAATCACATCATCTTTCCTATCCCAGTAACGATTCTGGTATTCGCTGCGTTTACGTTCTTAGGACGAAGCAATCATTCCCGTTTGCCATCTGTTCCAACTGAATTTCTGAGCGATCGATTCCTGACTGTGTCTTGTTTCTGGTCTTTAAAGGCGTGATGATGCAGTTTTCAATGTTTTTTTTTTCTGTAACACATGATTCATTCATTAAGCATCTGCTGTACTTCATCGGAACTAAATCTTGGAGACGTCGAAAAAAAAAAAAAAAAAAAAAAAAAAAAAAAATATATATATATATATATATATATATATATATATATATATACATATATATACAGTGTGTATATATATATATATATGTGTGTGTGTGCACTAACGGATCCAGGGGGCCACCTGGGCACGTGCCCCCCCAACCCCCGCCGTGAAAAATAATGACAAAATAATAATACTGAAGATTTAAATAATATCAGCATACCGTAGTTGGGAAATATAGAAAGGGGGAAAAAATAAAAAAAATCTATTATAGAAGTCATATATACATATATATGCATGTATGTAAGTATGTATGTATGTATGTATAATATGAAAATTGGTGACCCATCAATGAAATTTTTCTAGACCCGCTAGTGTGTGTGTGTGTGTGTATGCACATGGTTCATTGTACGTACCTGTCGGCATCTTCACTAATATTTATGCACGGATACAAATCTATAAGTTACGTGCACTGAAGAATATATTACTACGAAGATAACACAGAACATTAAACCCTCCTACGAAAAATTTCTTCCTTCCCTGAAATTCTCTTCTCGTTAAATCTATTTCTTGGTAAATGTTGCGACGTTACTTATGACAATGCACGCGATATTCCCGTTGCGTACGTGACGATAACACATTGACATTTATTGCAGAAGGTTAAGAAATTTCGAAGCTTTCCCTATCATTATATATATATATATATATATATATGTATATATATATATATATATATATATATATATATATATATATATATATATATATATATATATATATATATGCTAAGAGCGTTAACTCTCTCAAGACAATCTCGCCTTTCACCAATAAAGTAAAAGTTCATAATATATATATATATATATATATATATATATATATATATATATATATATATATATATATATACATACATACATACATATATATATATACATATGTATAAATGAATAAATGTGAATAAACATTTAGTACGTGAGGCAGAATGAATGAAGAGGAAAAAGTCAAAGAATACATATGTATGCATAAAGTGGGGTAAATAAAACGTGCCCAGTGGAACTTAAATAAACACATTGCATTAACAAATCTAAAAATCCCTCAATGATATTACCAACGGAAACATACATGAAACATTATAAAAATGCACGATGGACCAAAAGACAAAAATAAACGTAACCAACAGAAAAAGTGCGACGAAAAACTTCCGAGTCGGCGATCGATGACAAAGTTCTCTCCACATCGATGCAAGATGTTCGCTAACGACTTCCCACAGAGTATCATTCAGTTTCAGAAGCGTTCGACGTTGCAAAGATGAAGTAAGAGAGAGACACACGTGAATACTGCATATTATGCTCCTCACCGCATGTGAAATGGACTGGTAATAAGCATTAGCTTGTGATACAGGCATGCAGTCATTGCGTGACTGTGCATTCCTGCAAGCAACGTACCAGAATTTGAAAAATCACGGTGTTTTAATCTTTTTTTTTTATATATTTACGAAAAAGCAAAGAACGTCATGCAGTAGCTTTATATTTTGCTTTATCTGGGGAATGTTGGCCAGACTAGGAGGAAATTCAAGAGTAGTGAGAATGGCTTCTTTCTGTTGAACTTTCATCTACAGTGGACAGGTTGCTCGCTTCAGAAAAGGTTCTGCAATTTTGCAGTTTTGTTTGTCTTCACGCCGTTGTTCTGATTTTTTTTATTTTGAAGGGTAGGAAATAATCCTTCTGCTCCCATATGAAAGCAGCTGTATCTTAAAATTACAATAATGTTACTGTTGTAATGAACATGTAAAGTTGGTATTAACAGATTAATGTTGAATCTAACATTATACTTACACAAAATAATCAATTTGGGAATGTCAAAGACGAGACTTATTTACCACACACTCACAAACACAATATATATATATATATATATATATATATATATATATATATATATATATATATATATATATATATATATATATATATTTATATAATATATACATAATATATATTATATATATATATATATATATATATATAATGCATAAAGATAGAGAGAGAGAGAGAGAGAGAGAGAGAGAGAGAGAGAGAGAGAGAGAGAGAGAGAGAGATTTCTTCACTTTGCCGTAACGCCTTAGGCTACAAAGCTAAGTATGTTCTGAACGTTATTAAAAGTGATTGCTTTTCAGAGGATATACATTTATTGCCGAATGCTATTAAGCAAGGATTTTGAAAATACGTAACAACAATACACCATCAGCAAAATCATTTATCCATAATTAAGTTCCGCCAAGTTGTGGCCTAAATACTTAAGAGAGAAAACACCTGAATAAATAGCTCAATATCATGTGCTGAATCTGTGGACAAAAATATTTTGTAAAATTTTACCTCACTGATTTTCTTTTTAACTTTTTCACTCCAAACTTTTGCTTCCACTTCCCAAAATACTTTACATGAAGACTCACGATTCTAACTGCATGACGTAGACCTTAAATAAGTATATAAATATATAAATATACTTTACACTTTCATGGAATAATACACGTATTATTATATTTATATGCGGTCATATGTTAAGAAAATCGAATCGAAGGGTATAACAGTAAAATAAATATAAAACAAAAAATTAAATATATAATTTTACGAGCAAATACTCTGTAAAAGATCTGCAAACAAACAAACAAACAAACACGCGAAATACAAAGCAAATCAATCACGAGAACCAACGCACAAACTGCGACACTCGTTGGCGGCCGTCGCTTGATTGAAGAGGCGCGCTCAAGTGGCTTCGGTAATCGCCAGATCATAAACTGGAATTATTTATGCGCGCGGAAGCGGCGTCGACCCCTTCTTCCATTCGGTATATTGGCGATTGAGGGGGAGATAAAATATCGGCGCTAGGAGGGTGAGTGAGTGAGTGAGTGAGTGAGTGAGTGCCTTTGGGTCTAAAGTCCTTGTTGTGCTTTTACTCGAAATTATTTTATATAAGGGTCCTTTAAAGATTGAATGAGCTTTTCATTTAATGTTTGTTCCCTCTGACTTCATGATATATAAAGTTTCTCTTAAAGATAGGAATGGCTTGTTTGCTAAAATTTATAGTCTGTAAGTACCCCTCAAGGATAGATAGCAAGAAGTCTTTGTACTGTTGCTAGTAACCGTTTGTAAATTATTTTCAGTACTAATTACTCACAGTAGTCTGTTTCACAGACTGCTGAGAATAATTTGCCTTCAATTATACGAGAAAGAAAATGCCATTTTTTATATCATATACATTAATAAAGACAAAATCCACGAAGGAAAGAGAAGCAATGGAGTGCTGCAAGGCCTTTCGACTTGTCGTCCTTTACTTGCTAAGTAAAGGACGACAAGTCGAAAGGCCTCGCAGCACTCCATTGTTTCTCTTTCATTCGTGGATTTTGTCTTTAGTTACATATTCATCACGTCCCATATTTTCGTGATTCAGTTATACATCATATACACTGTTTACAAACTTCCCTAAGCGTACGCAGGAAAGACAAAATTGTGAGGAAAAGGTTGGTTAGATTACCACTTAATACAGAGCGAATGAAAATTGGTGAATGCGATAATGAGACGAAGATCGAAAACAGGTCAAAGTTTAATATGAAAAAGGGATAAATCTCTAGCCGTACATTTAATTGAGACAATGGAGTTTGAAAAGAGGGAAGCGAGAATAGCATATAAACAAAAGGGGGGGCCGGGGTTAAAGAAACAAAAGAAGGAGTATATCACGAGAAATTTCAATTCCAGGATGGGCAGGGGGTCGTAGAGTCAAGGTGAACGAAGCAGGCAAATCTGCGGAAACTTTCTGCACTGGTGATTCATCCACGACTCGGCAATTGAAGTATGAATGTGATAGTGACCAGTGTTTTGCTTTTTTTTATGTATATATAAAATTATCTTACGGGAAACTACAATTTTGTTGTATATATATAAATTATACATATATATATACATACAATATATATACAGTATAAATATACAGTACTGTACATATACAGTGCATGTATATATGTATGTATATATGTATGTATGTATGTAAGCATGTATCAAAAGCATGGAAAAGAGAACACAAAAAGAATAGTTAAAGAAAAAGAACCACCTAGCATACTAAAAGGAATATATTAAAGAAAACAGAACCACTTAACACTCTGTGTAGTAAAATATGTATATATATATATATATATATATATATATATATATATATATATATATATATATATATATATATATATATATATATATATATATCAGTAAAAATTTCCTGATACTCAGAGAGTAAAAACTACCAAGTGTAAAAACCGAATTCCTTCCAAATCACCTGAACGCTTCGATCCCGTGATTTTTCTCGAGTCACACGCAGTCACCCTCCCCTCTCATTGACGAGACCGTCGCAAAGCGAAGAAAACAGTCGAAAAATCGAGGAAATTCCTCGTGCACATGCAAACAATGACGTTGATTTTTATTCCCGTAACGGCCGGAGGGTTATTTGTCAGGCTTTACGGCGGAAGAAAATGATTTCTCCGACAGAGAGATGTCCCGGTGGAATACAAGAATCGGTCCTTTGCAACATGGAGTTTGTTTCACACGAGACGTCAATAACCCAAGGTAATAGTTGTTATGTAGGGTTATGAAAGGTTATGACAAGGTTCCTGTCGCCATTCGGTTCTCGAGATTATTATATGTATTTGGTGGTGATTTAAGCTTCATACATATCATCTAAACAACCGTTTTTCTTTTACGAGGAATTCCTGGGGAAGAGTAGAAAGCTAGGAACAACTGACGGCCTTAGCTGGTATAAAAGAGGAGGAACGTGCCGCCCGCTGACACTCCCGGTCTCAGAAATGTAAACTCGATGTCTTATTTTTCCACGCTAGCAGAGAATATGGTCCATAACAAGGTTCACTGTAAAAGTTTCTTAATGTTTCCCATTGATAAACACAACCCGTGGTAAGGAAAGTGGCGAGTTGATAGGTGGTGGGAAATAACTGACGAATGGAACGAAATAAATCACGATGAAACTTCTGCTTATTTCAACTGAAGTTCTTGAATGGTTCAACATTCGTTCGACGACGAAAATAGCGGGGAAGTTAAGTCTCTAATTGTCGACGCACAACAACTGCTTTACATAACCGATAATGATTACTCGAAGAATTAAAAAAGGGTTACGAGATCTTTTAAAATAGAAAAAAATTATATACGAAACTGATCAGACATACATTATATCTTATTTTCTACAATATCAGCAGGAAATTGAATACCAAATTAACAGCTTCCAAATCAAATAACAACACCAGGATAATCATCAATCACTTCTATATTACTCTCGAACGGATTATTACTACAGCAAGTATCACCATCGCCAATAGTGATTAGACTGCTCGCAACAGCAAAGTGTTCAGTGTTGTATAATAAGAATTAATAACCTTGATTAGCATTTCAAGGTGACTGGTAATGGGAAAATAATGAGAAAATTGTTATAACAAAGTTCAGCGGCCAAAACACGCACATACTCCAGTCGATGGATACTTTCCCGTTTTTAAAATGAGCTGTGATTAACAGGTCGGAAAAAGAGGTTTAACTAGAGCAAACTTAAGATTTTGAGGAATAAAATCCATTTACTTGTGGTTAACCCTAATAATTTTTTTCTGTGTTAGAGGGAAGATGGTGTTGCCTTGGTTCTCATGGTAATAACATTTACATGTATTTATACTAATTCTTTTTAAATTTCCAATTAGGAGATACCTTTAAACAATATTTCACGGGTAAATACATAAATCTGTAAATAATTCAAAATTATTGTAAATTATCTTTCACCATAAATGTAAAGATTCGTAAACAACCAATGTAAAGCTTATTTCTTAAATTAAACATTTTAAAGAAAAAAAAAATGCTTTTTTATAACAGAAAGCAAACGATACTTCAGCTAACAGATATTCCTTTTGATTGACTGATTATGAAGTTTAGGTCTTGAAGACCCTATAAGGATTATTCAGCGCCGTTGATGCATTTTCAATCATTTGATAGCTGCCCTTTTCTGATTTGCAATCAGCAGTGTCTCAGCATTATGGTCTTTGGTACCCGGTGAGAGAGAGAGAGAGAGAGAGAGAGAGAGAGAGAGAGAGAGAGAGAGAGAGAGAGAGAGAGAGAGAGAGAGAGAGAGCAACTTATAATATCCGACAAAACAAAAACTGTAAAATCAGAAAGACCAATATGGTATTCATCAAAAAAAAAAAAACCTATCAGCAGAAGAACTCTGACATAAAAACACGACAAACAAAAGAATGACGGGGAAAGGAGAGAGTCTCTTTGCCAACAGCAATCTCTTTCCACAAGAAAAATAAACGAATCCAGAAAAACCCTGGCAACAACGAAACCCGGATTCATCAGCTCCTTCCACAGGTATCACGAACGCAATATCCGAAGGACTCACCTGCGCAGTTACTCGTAATTACAGGCCGGGAAATAACCGATCGAGTGAGAGAGCCAAATTATACATTAACCTTATTTTTAAGGAGTCATTAAAACCGCTCGAGTTCTGGTAATAAGCGGGAAATGAGTTTACGAGCCTACGATTCCAAGTTGTGTTGACTCGATAATCCTCATTTGATTGTGATTCTCGTCAGTACTTTGCTACTTATTTTTTTTCCTTTTTATAGTTTTTTCTTCTTTTCCTTTTTTTATATTGTTTTTGGCTTGGGGGGGGAGTGGGGTTCCATATATAAATTATATTGTTTTTGGCTTGGGGAGGGTTGTGGGGTTCACATATATATTGTTTTTGTTTTTTGGGTGGGGGACGTGGGGTTCCACATATATTTTGTTTTTGGCTTGGGGGACGTGGGGTCCCATATATATCGTTTTTGGCTTGTTTGGGGGTGGACGGGGGTTCTACATATAGTTTTTGGCTTTTTGGGGGGGGTGGACGTGGGGTTCCACATAAAAATTATATTGTTTTTGGCTTGTTTGGGGTTGGACGTGGGGTTCTATAAATAGTTTTTGGCTTTTGGGGGACGTGGGGTTCTACAAATAGTTTTTGGCTTTTTGGGGACGTGGGGTTCCACATATATATTGTTTTTGGCTTTTTTGGGGGGTGGACGTGGGGTTCCACATATATATGGTTTTCGGTTATTTGGGGGTTGTGGGTTACACATATATATTGTTTTCGGCTTTTTGGGGGTGGGGACGTGGGGGTTCCTCATATATATCGTTTTTGGCTTTTTTTTGGGGGGGCGGGACGTGGGGTTCCACATATATATGCACATATCTAGAATTATAAGAACAATAACAACAATTTTGCTAATTATCACATCACTATTTTGTTTTCCTTTTTCTGTCTCATTCCACATATGTATATGTGCCATTTTGATAATAATAATAATAATAATAATAATAATAATAATAATAATAATAATAATAATAATAACTCGTCACCCCTGACAACGTTAACCACACATGAAATCAATATGCTGACACGCTGATGGAATGCGTGTTGGAGGTACAGTTTTCAAAGTACCCTGTGAGAAATACGTTTGTAAAATTAGGGTAACGCAATTATAATTTTTTTCCTAACCTGCAATTACATGCCCGTAATTGTACTTGTATTAGTGGGCTGATAAGTAATTCACGTGTCATTATTATAGGGGCACGCATGATAAAAAGCGTGTGTGTGTGTGTGTATGTGTGTATGTGTGTATGTATGTATGTATGTATGTATGTATGTATGTGTTTGTATATGTTATATATATGTATATATATATATTATATATATATATATATATATATATATATATATATATATATATATATATATATATATATACTCATGCTAATCTTATCAAAGTTAATACAATCAATCAGTGGGCTTATCTAGCTGCCAGTATTTCCCAAATGTCTAAATAGACCTCAACAAACAAAGCCATCGGCTATAACTGGCTTTTCCGGTTTTAAATTAATTATGTGGATGGAATTCGCTTTCCTGAACCTCACGGGCCACTATTCATGAGCTGGGTTTCCAGACAGACGCCTGGAAGCATAATCAAACATGCCATGACAGAATGATTTCGTTCTCGTGAGAGTAAGATTACCTTGCAATGAAAAAAAAATTATTATTAACATTCCTTTTCTTTATCTGCATTTCTAGAAGGCATCTGGCAATGTGCTACTGATCAGATTAAGGACTCCAGGTGCCAGATATTGGGGTAGAAGACTACTTAAGTAACAGAGAACAGACTTATTCCACAATGGGCTATCTTCTTTTTAACGAAGTCACAAAGAGGACTAAAGACCTAGTCTTGACATGGATTTTAATTAGAGCAACCTAATCTCCACATCAGAGATGAATATGTTAAGAAGGCTTTTCTTTAAAATTGTCGGGTGCTTCACAAAACTTTGCGGAAGACGGAGGTTTCAGTACTCGTACTCTGCGAAGTATGGATATATATTCAGCGATAGCCGATTTTACGGATATGACTATATAGTTAATAACCCCCTATCTGCATCATTCCACGGGCAAATAAGCGCTTTCAAAACTGGAAAGGGGTGAAATTAAGATCTCATCCCAGACCCCTGGCTTAATTAGCAAATACATTCTGGAGTAACATCCACCCAAAAAAAAAAAAAAAAAAAAAAAAAAATATATATATATATATATATATATATATATATATATATATATATATATATATATATATATATATATATATATATAATATTAACTTTATCTTAAAGAATAATTGATAATTTCCGGTACGCAAGCCGCCTACCGTATACAAACTTCAATCTTTGCTTGACACCGTAAAAATGGTATTATTAAAAGGATGCATATCCCAAGCATTATTACGATCTCTTTAATGAACCTGTAAATCTATTTACGCTTGATTTATAGGTGGCAACGCATTGCCAATAAGTAAAAAATTTATAGTTACGGCCGCTGTTACTCGGAGCTAAAATATTGACATACTATAAATTCCCATCAATGTCTGAGTCCGGGTATTTTACTGCCAATACTTTACAGTAATGGCTGAATAGCTGCACTCCATCTGCAATAAAGTACAGAGCAGGAAATTCGCAACGAGAACTTAAGATATCATTCGGTGTTAACCTCAAATCATACGCCATTTAGCAAAATTGAATTCCTATTTTTAACTTGATTTTATCACATTACAGTGTGATACAATATACAAATGAATAATGCACTCCAAGACGTGAAAGGGATATGCAAATAAATAATGCATTCCAAGATCTGAAAGATATACAGAAATAAATAATGCACTCTAAGACTGAAAGAGATATAGAAATAAATAATGCACTCTATGACCCGAAAGAGAGAGCAATTTATAATATCAGAAAGACCAAAAATTCAAAATCAGCAAGACCAGTTAAGAAATATGAAGAATATTAATCATATATGAAGGAAAACAAGAAAAACAAAAATAAATAAATAAATAAATAAATCTGACAGAAAAACAAAAGAATGACGAAGAACAAAGTCTTTGTCGACACCAAGATCTCTTCGCTTGCAGAAACAACTGTTAACATGCGTCTAAATAAGTAGCTAATTTGCATTCGAGTTCTTCCCAGTTTTTAGCAGATGTGTCAGTACGTGCGCAGATAATGTGTGTGTGTGTGTGTGTGTGTGTGTGTGTGTGTGTGTGTGTGTGTGTGTGTGTGTGTGCATGCTGGGGGAGGGGGTTTGATTGGTAGCATCCCCGCATCACAAGCAAGGTGACCTAGTACGAGATCATTGGCGCGGGCAGCAGCCAGTTGCTCCTCTGTTGTCCTAAACAATGAACTGGGGCCTAGTAATTAGTTGAATGTGGTGGCTCGCAACCAGGGTTGAGAAGGTATGGGGTGGCAGCCTCACCATAAATTGTTAATATATAATTACAATTAATGTGTGCATGCATGTTTCCTAAAGCCAAAGACTGTTTCTCTTCACATTCCAATTGTTTCCTCTCTTGACTCATCACATTCAGCACATTACTGAAAGCTATCTGGAAAACTTCGAAATTCACATACAGCCCTCTTATTCCCAACCCCTATGATCTATCTCCTCTAGGGCAGCAGATTGCCTGTCCCATCGGCCTTCACATAATAAAAGTCGTTTAACTATGTGCCCTTTGTATTGATGATTCACATGAAATATGTGCTTTTTGAAATGAGCGGATTTAAACTGTTTTAATAATGTGCTAAATCCTATAAACTTAACGACTCTCGAAGGCAGTTGCCTAATAGTATTTGCGTGTCAATTCCGATAAAGTTTTTGTTCACTACTGAGGATTGTGAGTCTACTCTTGTGATACATGATACGACGATAGTTTCAATATTAAACATGATGACATTCCTCGAACCAGATAAAGCATTTTTGCCTGATAATGAAAGATTCAGAGATGCATAGAAAGTTTGTACTACACTGTACACAGGTATTTACAATTGCACGCAGAGATGATCCTGGATGGATCAGAACTTAAAGAGAGAGAGAGAGAGAGAGAGAGAGAGAGAGAGAGAGAGAGAGAGAGAGAGAGTATCACCATGCAGTCACACACATAATGACGTGACATACCGCAAATTTGCCTCTTAAACGTAACAAGGAAATATCGCCTAGCTGTTACTCTTGCGTGACTGAGGAATGGCAAGTAATTCTATATCACCGAGAATGGATTTCTTTTTTTTTTCTGCTCATTCAAGACATCGTCAAGAACCCAGAGGTATTTGGGCCAAGTGTGCATAACGTTATATCCGTTAGCTCGGCTACTATATGTGTGGACTATGTTTCAGCGCGTTTAGGCTTAGAACACTCGGAAGTTCGTTGTTCGGTCTAGACTAAACTGGCTTCCGCCAGTACTGATCCTTGGCGTAAGGTTGTCACTTTAGTCCAGCCGACATTCTAAAATTGCTTTGATGGGACGGCAAGGAGAGCTGCTTTGCCACATCTATTAATTCATTTCAGTTTGTCCTCAAATGTTTATTATCCCCTTTTCGGAGCTTTTTGCTCGAGATGTTTGGGATTCCAACAATATTCAGTTTTTCCTTAAAAAAGGTGAGTTTCTTTCCCGTAGTTTTAGTTTTCTGTAAAAGATAACTATTGTGCCGGCTTTGTCTGTCCATCCGCACTTTATTCTGTCAGCCCTCAGATCTTAAAAACTACTGAGGCAAGAGGACTGCAAAATGGTATGTTGATCATCCACCCTCCAATCACCAAACTTACCAAACTGCAGCCCTCTAACCTCAATAGTTTTGATTGTATCTAAAGTAAAGTTAGCCATAATCGTGCTTCTGGCAACGATATAGGCCACCACCGGGGCCAACTGGGCCGCAACTCATACAGCATTATACCGAGACCACCGAAAGATAGGTCTATTTTCGGTGGCCTTGATTATACGCTGTAGCTGCTGTACAGAAAACTCGACTGCTCCGAAGAAACTTCAGCGCATTGTGTGCTTGTTTCTTTTCATTACAGTGCAGATGGAAAAAACACCAGCAATCCTAATAATGATAATGAGTTTCGTTAAGCTTATGGATTTTTCATGACAGTGATACGTTGGGCATATAATGAATGCCCTTATCCGAACCCCACAGTCCCGCCATCCCGGAGTTCTTAGGATGTTAGCTGGCAAGGGGAGAGAAGGATTGGAGGCTTAGTGTGGCCCTCCTGGCTCAGCCTTAGAAACATAGACGCATGGACTTCGGTGTTTTCACTTCGGAAGCCTTCTACGTGTTCATAAACGGCTCAGCCCCGTGCATATACGAACTTATGCCCGTGTATCTGTAGCCTTAGGTCTGACTGAATATGCGTTTGGGTATGTTTATAATTGATGTTGTTGATGAGTATCTGACAGGCCTTTGTAAGGAACAGACGTCCTAGAAAAAGCCTGAGCGATGTGGAGCAAGAGAGCCATGAGCGCAGTGAGAACGAACAGTACAGGGCCTTGGGATCCAATTCCATGGAGACTGATTGGCTGACTCATGGAATTTGGGCTGTCAAGCCAAGCACTGGGGCACCTCCGGCCATTCAGCGCTCAAGACAGTGAAAAGAGGGAGTTCGAGTGGCTGGACAACGAGATAGAAGAGATTCAGGAAATGAAGTACATGGACCAAACCCCGGAGTTGCACCAAAGAAAGCGTTACAGAGGCTGGACAGGAAGGGGACGCTGAAAGTACCCTTTAGTAATGCCTATAGTACAAAACATAGATGCACTCTACTGGAAAATGGCCGACCCCGTTTGAGGTTGGGGCTGATATTATATCAAGGTGTGTAATCAAGTATCAATGTCCTCACAGTCTACTGGCAAACAGACCTGTGGTATGGGTATCCGTGAAGCAATGCTTTCTGCGTGAGGCATGTAATTCCGAAAATAGGCTATCGCCTTTCAAAAAGCTACGTAAAAACAAGAGAACACAGTAAACTGGAAGACAAATGAGGTAGGAAACAAAATTTAAATATTGAAAGGAATAACTGAAAAACAAAGAGAATAGTATGGCAACAATCAGATTACTGCCACGAAGATAATTTCCCTCACGTCAATTTCGTCGTGAATGCCGCCCCCATCTTTTGCAAAACTTGCTTGAAACTGTCAGATTGCCTCTATTGTCTCTTACCTATTGTTTCCATGAAGCTTTATGGTTATGAAAAAGAAGAAGAATATAGTAAACTCGAGCATCATTCCTTCCTAAAATGCAAGCGCACAAGGGTCAGAATTGCGTGTTACCTCGAGGGATCGAAACCGTTGCCGTAAACAATTCATCTAAGAAAAGAAATTACGGTCTGGAGGGGACTGTGAGCAAGTTCCCTCTTTCCAGCCTTCTAGAATACGGGCAAAAGTCCTTCGGCTCAGATCAATGCACGTGGGAGGGTAGTTACACACGCAGATGAGAAGCAAAGCAGGAACCAGCTTAAATATACTATAAATAAAGCTGGAATTTTCCCTTCATGAAACGTTTCTGGGGTAAAATTGTTCCTTTTTCGATGGTTGGCCATAGAGGTTGCTTGCAAAGCTGATGTTTTAGATCTAAACGGATTTAGATTAGACTTGTTCCTTTTCGATGGTTGCAAAACTGATATTTTAGATCTAAACAGATTTATATTTGTAGTCTGCTAATCTCTTTCGCATGACGCTGCATGGCAAGGCTGCCTCTTCCTCCAAGAATAATCAGAGTTTTGTTATCAAACATCTTGGTCATTTCTATAAAGTACACCATAAATATATAAATAAATACACAAACTGAATTCGATACAGTAAATGTGAAGGGTGGTTGCTTGACAGTTTTAATGGGGCCCCCCATTGGAAAGTAAAAGGGACTCTCTCCTTTGGCTAGGTGAAACAGTAGTTTAAAATATTCCCTCCAAGAGAGAGAGAGAGAGAGAGAGAGAGAGAGAGAGAGAGAGAGAGAGAGAGAGAGTACAACAAGTTTTCTGGACCCCATTTCTCAAGTGGAGACTAGACAATTTTCTCTGCATGATACGTATAATAACTGCTACAAAGAAAGAAGATTTGAAGGAGTGAAGTGTTGATAGAACTTCGACTGAAACTCAAGAGTGTGGAAAAACCTTCCATTCATCAAAATGTTTATGCTTTCAGGTGCGCCGTGGGTAGGTCGCTTTCGTTTTCACTATTTTTTGAAGATGATTCATGAACTGCTTTAAGCAGTCTTCTTTACTCTGAACACTCTTTATTCAGCTTACAATACGTATTTCAGATCCGTTACGATAGACAACCCGTTATCATGTCCCTAAATATGATTTTAAAATGTTACTATTTTTACGTGCTTTTATTTAACTTGACTCATGCGTCTGTCTGTCTAACTGTCTGTCTATTTGTCTGTCGTCAAATCTTGTAACTTAATTATCGAGCTGTTCCCTTCGTCCGATGGACTTGAAACTTTGCATTGTCACTCAGTCCAGGTTTCTTTGACTCGGTAAACAACTCTACGGATTTTTCACACCTTCTTTGGTTCGACGGGATATCGATTTCGTTAGTTACAATCATATATCAGTTACAATTTCTGTCAAAACTAAAAAATATAAAATAAAATAAAAATTTTTTTAAACCACGCTTTTATTAAAATGCACTAAAAAATTAAAAATAAATCTTTTGAGACACACCAGGTTTTTCTTACAATTAATCACATCTGCAAAAATAAAAGCGTGGGTCCTAAACATGGAAGGAATGCTACAAGAAATAAATTATATTTCTTATCTTGTAGCATTTCCTTCCATTTTTGACTCCCACGCTTTTATTTTTGTAGACATGATTAATTGTAAGAAAATCCTGGTGTGTCCCAAAAGATTTATTTTTCACTTTTTAGTGCATTTTAATAAAAGCGTGTTTAAAAAAAAATTATTTCTTTTTTTACATCATAATGTCATACTTTATGTGCA
>NC_089783.1:54589124-54694124 GCF_040412425.1 Macrobrachium rosenbergii | reverse complement strand
GTAGATATGACGCAAAGGTTCTAAGCAAATACGAGTAAGGTCAAAATCGTGTACTGGAACAGATTTCTTGAAACAGATATGAAAAGCGAATGGAATAATGAGATTCTACACAGGAGTACATTGCGGAGGTAAGAAGCTTACTTAACCAGTGTCATTGTAAGACCAGTTTGCATAAATCAATTACGTAATCAATCAATCATTTATGGTTATTACACTGGCAGCCAAAGTATCCTCAAATAAATGTCTATTATTGAACCAGCTGTCTAAAGTTCCGCATTGGCGTGTTCACGGGTGTACAAATTAACGCTTTCCTTCTGTCAGTCAGACATTTGTATCTAAACAAAATGTGGACAACGTTCGGCAGACGAGAAGAAATCGCCTGAACAGAAGTCCGCCATTCAAAAACATGAAAGCTTGCTGAAGGACAGAAAATACATTTCTTAAAGATACCGTGAACCAAATGGGTGAGATGGCAGTCTCTAAAACATTACTAGGGAGTATCAGCATTTAAATATCAGTATCTAGGAGTACCTCAAATCCAAGTGATTACGTACTTTAGAGGACCAGCTTACGAGGGTACTCCATCATTCTCGAGGTGTCGGTGCGTACTTAGCGTGACGTGTTTACAAAGCCCCCAGCGCACGTGTGGAATAATTACATTCCATTACACTTCCCACGAGAGTCCCTCCTCCCAGCTCCCATTAGGGGCAACCAGACAAGCAAGTGCGTTATGAAAACAGAAGAAGAAGAAGAAGAAGAAGAAGAAGAAGAAGAAGAAGAAGAAGGAGGCTCGTGTCCTCTCTCCATAATTTCCTTACCCGCGGACGGAGGAAGAAGCACGCAGCAGCACCCATGCAAGCACCGCCTCCGCCAAAACCCGCCAAATCAGGAAGAAGAAGATTCTTGGGACAATCATGGTGGAGGAGGAGAGGCAAACGAATCCCTTCAGATGAAATTTCGTCAGACGAAGTGATCGTTCGAGGTAGGTCAGCGCCTGTGATGATGTAATTGCGGTGCAGCTTATTCCGAGACGCTCGTTTGATTAACTGCTCCCGAACTTCCTCGTGCGTTCGTGTTTAGTCAAATTTCACTTCATTAGCAGATGCATAAACCAACCAATAGCGTTAACGAGTGATCTGGAAAGGAGAATGATGTTCCAAAGGCCATGAATACCGTGGAAGTTCAGCGGCAAGGCACGACGAGGTAACGCGATTATCTAGGTTCTACCCTTGAGGGGAAATCTTATGATTCTGCCTGATTACAGCGGAACCACATGGCTCTCTCTCCTTCGCACAGACGCACACACACACACACACACAAACCACCAATACCTCTAGCGGCAGAGCCAATGCCCCCACCACGAGTGGCTCCCTCCAATCGCCAAAACTGACATGCGAATCACTGTACGTAAATCCACGGCGGCGGAACACAGAGCGCAGACGCCCGCTGCGGAGCTCCTGGAAATTCCTGGGGGCTCTAACGAGCTCGGCCAACAGCCGCCTTCGGCAGGAAGGTCGTCACAATACTGAAAAAAGTCCGCATGAGGCTTAAGATCCCCAGTTCTAGAAAGGAGACAGAGCCAGCCCTGTGTTTACTGCGGACCAAATCGATTCTTGTTGAACCCTCACCTCTCACTCTCACTCTCTCTTCCTCTCCCCTGCACCCCCGGTCTTCTACCCCCTTCCCCTTCCCTCTCTCTCTCTCTCCCCTTGCCCATCAATGCTTTCTCATAATCACCCCCTCTCTCTTCCTTCCCTTCCCCCTCCCATTCCCCCTTCTTATTCGTCCCCTTCCCTCGTCTTCTCCTTCCGCGTAAAATGATAGAATGCTGAGCCTCTGGAGCAACATCAGGCTAAAGGGGAAGGGAGGTGACCAGACGATGGTTATGACGGTGAAGCTGATGGTTATATTAGGTTTTCTTTGTTCTCGAGGAACCAAATCCATTACTCAAAGCACTGTCGTATAATCTGAACGCTAAGTCCGGCGAAATTTATTTCAATTTGATATCACAATGCAGATGACTTGTGATTTGAGTTTTCCGGGAATCAATGTATCATTTAGTGAAGCGTGAGCGATACTCCGCTTAAAATGGAAAGTGAGGAACATGTGCAGCAAAGGGAGACATCTCTTCTCCGAAATAAAGACCTTGAGATCACAATATAATAAACTGGAAAATGTGGAAAAAGATATTTCAGCTAAAGTTTGGCAAGATCAGTATCCGGTATCATCAGATTGCGTCATTACAACAAAGAAGGAGACACGAGAAGAAAGTCCAAAACAAACGAAATATTGTAAAAAAATATCAAAGAAGGAAATAAACAGGCTACATAATGAAAGGTCAACTCTTGCAAAATTAACCCGGAAGTAAAGAACAGAAAAACAT
Organism: Macrobrachium rosenbergii; assembly: GCF_040412425.1. Taxonomy (NCBI): domain Eukaryota; kingdom Metazoa; phylum Arthropoda; class Malacostraca; order Decapoda; family Palaemonidae; genus Macrobrachium; species Macrobrachium rosenbergii. The sequence goes on along the minus strand of NC_089783.1, from coordinate 54,691,741 downwards.
TTCGACCTTGGCAGATTAAAACCAAAGAAGATTACCGATTCTTCCGTACTTCAGTCGCGGTGTGGAAAGTTACCAAGGAAAGAACGGACTTAAAAATAGTAACACAAATGTAGCTGTTGACAATCTATTAAAACTAAACTACGGCACCACTGTGAAAACCAATACGCAAAACAACAAACTATAAATCGCCAGCTCTGGGTAATATTTCAAGAAAATCTGCTGTGAGGAAACTACAAAATAACAACAGCAAGATCAACCACCAGACTACGAGAACAACAACGGCGTAAACTGAGCCTGCTGGAAAGAAAAAGAAAAAAAAAACAGAAGAGGAGAGCTTGGAAACCAAGGGCTTTCGGAGCGAACGATAAATGCAGCGCTGAACGCAACACCGAGGGAAACCAGGAAGTCATCAGCGGGCTATTCATCTTGCTAATTCCATATATTTTCGACCGTCTTCATTTATTTTTGTCCCTCGTTCAATTAAAAACCCCTTTCTTCTTCTTCTTCCTCCTCTTCTTCTTCTTTGTGGCAGCACACCATGCGATGATGGGGTTTAGTAGTCTTGGGTGCGCGTGGAGATTTTCCATAGCCTGGACACTAATCTTTTTGGTTGCTATGGTGTCCGAGGTTACCAGCTTTGCCACTGGGTGCTGTCGTAAATCTCTATACATATTAAATTCTATTGCTCGTAGTCACTTTTACTTTTCCGTTTCATTTTGCCATTCACTTCTTCAAGCGTTGCGTTCTAATCAGTGGACGTTTAGCAGTCAAACTGGCGACATGTTAGATTGTTCGCTAAATACGCATGCTCTTGTAAATAATATTAATGGTACTAGTAATAATCTATACAACTTGCATCACAACTTGTATCTAACCTTTATAACCAGTGATCCCATACATAAGCTCCCCACTCACTGCAAAAATGGTACAATAACGGCACTTGATTCTTCACAATCACTGTAAATGAGATTTTCCGCAAACACTGAATCGTTCAGTCCCGTCAAACTGCCCGGTATGACTTAACAAGAAAATATTCTTAATTTTCAATTGCTATATACCCAGCACAAGGATGCGAACCTTTCAAAAGAGCCGAGATATTTGTTTGATTAACAATCTCCATTTCTCTGCTCGGATGAGAAATTTAATCGATATTGCGGACCTCTCCGGAATGCACTCTACAAACTCAAGAGTACCCGAGACCCGCTGTGATCTCTCTTTTAAGTGTTCTTTATTACAGTTGAATTACCACATCGATAACCATTTTCGTCGCAAGGCCAGTTCATAATTACAAATCAATAAAAAAATGAGGGAATAATGTCACAGTGTATATCCGCTGCGCATTCCAGACGGAATCTTTCATCTAAAAGGTTACACACGCCACCAACGACCAGAGTTCAGAGTGATGTCTTGAGCCAACAAATAATCCATAACGTCACAAAAAAGGGAGAAAAAGTTTGCAACTTCGTTCTTATTCTGTTCACGTAATACGAAGCATTTCACACCACTGGTATACCTTAGCAGGCAATTCATGTATGTATGTATGTATGTACATACATACACATATATATACAGTATATATATATATATATATATATATATATATATATATATATATATATATATATATATATATATATATATATATATATATATATATATATATATATATATATATAATCAACACACAGTCACGTGTGGAACGGAAACAAATTTCTGACTCACATCAGGAGCGAACCCAGGTCTTTATAATTGAAAGGCAAGGGCGCTGCGAACTAGGCCACGCAAATTCGTAAAAGAAGTTGGAACCTGAGTGCCACTGCACCCAAGGAATTACCTGGGCAAGCTAACTCAGCAATGACCCTTGCCTTTCAATTGAAAGACCTGGGTTCGATCCTGAGTGAGTCAGAAATATATATATATATATATATATATATATATATATATATATATATATATATATATATATATATATATATATATATATATATATATATATATATATATTATATATATATATATATATATATATATATATATATATATATATATATAATCTATAATATATTATACGTACACAAGCAAACAACTTGCAGAATGAATTGCCTGATAAAGGTATACCAGTGGTGTGAAAAGTTTCGTAATACGTGAATAGAATAAAAAACGAGGTTACATAAGGGTTACATATATATATATATATATATATATATATATATATATATATATATATATATATATATATATATATATATATATATATATAAACCAACCATCAACACTCGGAGAGTGCATAACTCCACTGGAACAGACGAAAAATAAAAAAATAAAAATCTAGTTTCGTATCTGAATTTATATCTAATTCCACGAAAATCTTTGGTCCACATCACACCACTTCTCTAAATTTCTTTAAATGCACTGATAGCCCCATGAGGTCTCTCGTGGGTGACAGGCAGATAGAATGACAGACAAATACTCTGGTGGATTAATATGAACGAGTTCTATTGGAACCCTAAAAGGAAATTATAGTAACATATTTTTGTTGTCTCCGAAGACACAATATTGACACGACAAATACCTGTGAAAATCCCCCAACTACCACCTGCTGTCTCGTCACTGCTTCTTGCGAAGGCCACAAACTTTAATCATTTAGTTGCTTTATAAAATAAGAAAAAAAAAAAGTATCTGCTAACACCAATATTGATTGTCAGAGAATGAGGGATAGGTTAAGAGAGGTCTTTCCCTCACCCTCTGCCTGGTGAACAACAGACGGCCCGGGGGTACCCGCTCCCCTCCCCTACCCTGGGTGCCACCAAGCTCATCATCCAATCACCCGGCGACTTTAATGTTTCTTTTAATTATTACGCCGCCTTGCATCATTTTTTCATTTCTCTTCACCATCATTCCACAACTCCTTTGTTTACAAAGTGTTTTTTTTTCAAATAAGAGCGACTGATTGTGGTGTTCATAAGATATACCCTCGACCTCCATTTGTGCACTCTGATGTTTGTGTCGTCATTGATAACCTTAATACGTAAATATAACTATATATATATATATATATATATATATATATATATATATATATATATATATATATATATATATATATATATATATATTATAAACACACATATGTGTATATATGTGTTTATATATAATTAATTTTTAACATTATTTTCCCTAAGAGGGAATCGCTTCAGAGAAAAATCTACAGAAGTCACTGTCAGATTCACACTTTAACTGTTCAGACGACAGTGTTGGAAATTCCCATGACAATAGCCACCCACTTCATACTCCTACACAAAAGTCCCACCAGCAGGGTGTCGAAACCCCCTACACGCCCTGCACTATTCAATTTTACCTTCGGTATTTATTCCCAGGGTAAGTTAGCCAATCACTCGTTAATTCCCCTTCGGTATTTATTCCCAGGGTAAGTTAGAAGGCCACTTGTTAATTCCCCTTCGGTATTTATTACCAGGGTAAGTTAGTCAGTCTCTGTTAATTCCCCTTCGGTATTAAATTTTATTCCCAGGGTAAGTTGGCCAAACTCTTGTTGATTCGCCTTCGGTATTTATTCCCAGGGTAAGTTAGCCAATCATTTGTTAATTCCCCATCGGTATTTACTCCCAGGGTAAGTTATATTAAACGACATTTGTAGGTTAATGTTCGTGAATATAAAAAAAAATGTCACGGTGTATGTGACAAAACTTCATATATTTATACACTATATATACATTATTATATATATATATATATATATATATATATATATATATATATATATATATATATATATATATATATATATATATATATATATATATATATGTAAAACTCAAAGGATTCCTAATTCTTCATCTGAGTCCGTAATGCTGTGTATTTAGAACCGCTCTGCCGTAAGTGGCGCTGGACTCTGCGTGCGGCAACTGCCATTCCGGCTCCAATCAGTCTTCGGCCGAGGCGGATTCCAGAGAAGCCGAAGTGAGGCGACCGTTTATAATATTGCTTCCAGGAAACAGTCTGCTTCTGTCCCGTTTATTATTTTGGCAGGCAATTCGACTGAGGTGGAAGAGAATAATTGCATAAGTATAGAAATTAGGTGCAGGAGGAGGAGGAGGAGGAGGAGGAGGAGGAGGAGGAGGAGGAGGAGGAGGAGGAGGAGGAGGAGGAGGTGCGGAAAGATTGAGAGGTCACATAAACACGGAAATTAGATGTAGCATAATACAAAGAAAGACTAACAAAAGAGACACAAATTGCGTACACAATATGGAGAGAGAGAGAGAGAGAGAGAGAGAGAGAGAGAGAGAGAGAGAGAGAGAGAGAGAGAGTAATACTATAATTATAGAAATTACACTCACTAAATAAGACGGAGCGGGCACAGACGGAGAGATAGCGTGTAGGAGAGAGAGACGAACAGAGATTTGACAGCAGGCCAACCAATGATGATTAACTGTCGCTTTCCGAATATTTTTCTCCGCCTACAATCAAGAAGTAAAGAAGTTTACTGCAAATACAATCAATGTATGCGACATGTTTTTATTTTGTCATCTGGTTTTCCGCAACTCGTAAAACTGCTCGAAAAATATGCACCTTTGGTTGATGAATCTGCTGCATATGAGGTTTCCAGTACCATCAACTGGACCGACATATGTATGTGCACATACAAGTATATATAAACAAACACACACACACATATATACACAAGGCAACCTAATGACTTTTACGACCAATTACCGAAAAATAAAGGCAAAATTAAAAGGCAGTATGAAGATAAGGACTTAACCTCAGAGGATACCAGAGATCCGCTTCTTAAGGGAAACGAAGCAGGAAATGAAATCCAAACATGACCAATCTTCACATAGAAACTTATATGTTTGTCACCTCGGTTCTGCAAATACATATCGTAGTCTGGACGAAGAAATATCCACCCGAATCGGAAAGGCAATTAAATTTTTAACTCCCTGTCAGAGACAATTTGGTTAAGAAGGAGGCAAAAATGAAAAACAAAGGTCCAGTTTTTTACACTTTCTCGAAAGCCTTTATAGCAGTCATTGCTGTTTCTTGAAAAGTGTATTCCCAAGAATACACTGGCAACAAATGAGTAAGTCTTGAATAGGGGAAATTCTAGCTGTGCTGATACCCACTGACAGAGAAAAATATAAGACAGCTCATCTTAAAAGAATGGATGACTGTCGAGCTACAACGGAAACCTTTTTTATGGCGAAATAGATAGAGGAGAGAGATGAGCTGGAAGACCTCTTTTGGGGTGCTATGACAAGAGTGGCTTATTTCAATGTCTTTGAGGGCAGAGGGTCAGAGAGGGATTGTATTTTGGTGAAGGTGGTAGGATAAGAGGCCGAATACAAGTACTGTGCATCGTGATCAGTGATGCTCGTGTAACGACAGTGACAATATAACACATTCAAATTTAAATTGCTTCAATGGTATGTTCCTAAGAACCAGGCACATGCACTTACATACACACATATATTATATATATATATATATATATATATATATATATATATATATATATATATATATATATATATATTATATATTTGTTTGTGTGAATGAATGTACGTTTTGTGTGTTAGGTTGCAAGCTCTTGTTCTTTATGGGTGGGATAAATGGTGATTCAGATTTTTTCTCAACATGAAAAATCCAGTATTCTTAATCAGTATTTCTAGTAAATTGCGTTTTTCTAAAGAAACCACATATATTTTACATTTATTTACAATCCGCACTAACCTCAGTACAAAGTTGAGTTCGACATTGCAAAACTCTAAGGTTTTAATACTCACATTAGTTTTCCACTGAAAATAAAATTATAATGAAATATGCAATTGTTACAAAATTTGTAATGATTATGAAATATGATATGATTACATAAAATGTAAGAAGAATAGTGAACAGATTTAAATTTTTAGTTTTATCATACAGTTTAGCGCGCTAAACTGTCTCTCTCTCTAAATCACACGCTAACTGTCGAATAAAATATGAACTGGTCGACGTTTGCAAATAGCCCCCTGTTTCCAGTGTATATCACGAGATCTTTCATACCCAGTTCTTCATTGGACTGGTGGGTATCGCTCTCGGCTGGCACTCTGCTGGTCCCGCGTTCGATTCTTCGACCGACCAATGAAGAAATAGAGGAATTTACCTTTTGTGATAGAAATTCATTTCCCGTTATAATGCGGTGCGGATTCCACAATAAGCTGTAGGTCCCGTTGCTAGGTAACCAATTGGTTCTAAGCCGCGTAAAATAAATCTAATCCTTCGGGCCAGCCCTAGGAGTGCTGTTAATCAGCTCAGTGGTCTGGTTAAACTAAGGTACACTTACATACACAGATTCCGATAAAAAAACAAATCTATTTCTCTCTTTAATGACTTGTACACCTTCCCCCGTTTTCCATTGGGCCCAAGTTGCGTTTGGCCGTCGGGTATGAGTTTTGGCATCAATGTGCAGCATTTATATTGGAAATTCGAAATGTGGGAAAGGATACCACGAACGGTATTTTCGGAGTTGCGAATTTCATGTCTTCGTTTCCAATTCCAAAAACGAGGTGGCACAAACGTCATCTCGAGACAGTTGGACATATTCCATCCGTTGATCTGATCATTAGTTTTAATATATATATATTAGTTTTAATATATATATATATATATATATATATATATATATATATATATATTATATAATTATCTATCAGTTAATGACGTCCATCACGAACATATCCATACAAGCCGAACACTTTTTATATCTTTATCCAATGAGCACGCAAAAAGCATTTTGAAATTTCACGGCTAAAGGTAAATAAATTAAGGAAACAGTTATAATCAGAGAGAGAGAGAGAGAGAGAGAGAGAGAGAGAGAGAGAGAGAGAGAGAGAGAGAGAATGTGGGTGTGCAAATGACATTAAACAAAAGAAACTTGAAGAAATGTCAGCAAAAGGGAGAGACAATAACGAAAGAGAGAGGAGGCGAAAAGAAAGATGAGGGAACAAAGGTTTGGAGAAAGAGTAGCAGAGAGAGGAGGCGAAAAGAAAGATGAGGCGTTAGAGGAGGAAAAGAAACTGGCGTGGGAGGAGGAAGAAACGGGAGTAGAGAAGATTAGGAAAAGAGGGGAAAAAAAGGATGGAAAGACGGGAAAGAAAGGTGGCTAAAGGAAAGGAAAGGTGGATAAAGAAAAGAAAGGTGGATAAAGGAGGAGCAAAATAAGGAAGAAAAGAAGATCGGGAAGTGAAAAAAAAAAGCTGACATGACAGAATTGGGGAGAAGGAAAGACCAAGAGAAAACATAGGAAGAAAGAGGACAAAAAGAGAAAGAGGAGAATGAGGAGGAGGGAGGAGAAAGCAAAGAGCACAGGGAGAAAGATACGAGAGAACGGCCAACACACAAAAAAAAAGAAAGAAAAAGAGGAAGACGGAGATGGCAGATCTGCGTGACCCGGCAGCGGCGGGAAATTTGTTCCGTCTATCAGAGTTCATTACGGTGGATCGTTTCTCGTTAACTCGAGAAGTTTTCATGACGGTGGAGGAAATCGTCGGGGTATGGATAAACGAGGAGCGTACAGGGGAGGGCACCTGCTAACGCCGAGAACTGAGGGAACACGGAGGAAAGGCACAGCCGTGAAATCAGAGCTGGGAAGTACAAAACGAAGGAACAGACCTGACTGCGATTGTACTGACAGAAAACGCCCTACTTTGGGATAAGCAAAAGAAATGTGATCTACCAGCATAAAATTGGTAATACTAAAAACGAATGAATTTCAGAGCAAGTAAATACTAGTGAAACTGAATAACAATAAGATGGCAATACGAGCGAGTTGTATTCAAAAAGATAATGGCACTATTTGGACAATTTAGTCTAGCTTACTTTTGTCCATTTCAGTTATTATTGAGAGATTGAAAATTAAATTTAGTCTAGCTTACTTTTATCCATTTCAGTTATTATGAGAGAGAGAGAGAGAGAGAGAGAGAGAGAGAGAGAGAGAGAGATTGAGAAAATTTAGTCTAGCTTACTGTAATCCATTTCAGCTATTATTGAGAGAGAGAGAGAGAGAGAGAGAGAGAGAGAGAGAGAGAGAGAGAGAGAGAGAGAGAGAGAGAGAATCACGAATTATACTACTGCCCTTTCTGGTAGAAAAAATCAAGAGTACGTCCCGAAATTTTTAAAGATAAAAAAAAAAAAGTCATCTCTTTCCAATTCCAGAAGCCTCGAAACTCCAAGCCATTAATACAAGCAGAAAAGCAATATCCGCCTCAAAGGCAACTTCTTGTTGACTGTCAATTCCAGCGGGGCGGATGAAAAGGCTTCGCAAACTCTTATCAGAAAAAGTAGAACGGTCTCCCGATTAAATTCCACAGCTTTGTTTGGGTGCGTGACGCGCCTGTTCTTCTTCTCTCTCGAGTCCCGAAGGAAAATTAGACCTTCACAGCCACAACACAGAGCCGGGTTTGCATCCCTTTTCCCCCTTCGCGCGCTGTCACGATCGACCTGGTGTACGGTACATTGAAAGAGAAGTCGCGGAATTATCGCGTTATTTCGGTAACAAATAATACCCAGAACGTGAATAAATCATGAACTACAAGCGGGGATAGCGGACAGAGGATGTATGTGGAATGGAGAATTGGACACTTTTTTTGTGCAGAAACAAACTACAAAGTATCTCGTTATTTTAGTCATATTAATGACGACCAATAAAATACATTATGGACTATGAACTGGAATAGTAGACGGCTGTAAATTTAATGGAGAATACGACAATTCTCCAATTTACGACGACAATCAAATACATTACGGACTATGAACTGGAATAGTAGACGGCTGTAAATTTAATGGAGAATACGACACTGTCCGAAGGTACTGTCTACAAAGCAGCTAGATATTTCATTTACAAATAAGACTACAAAATTTTAGAAATTTGTAGCGATAGTAAACAGAAGTTTCCAAGGTGAAGAAAACCTGACATGATTGTTGTAGAAATGGCCCCAAGAATAAGTCATTAAAAGCTGTTAATGTAATTCATATTTTCGAAAAAAATTATGAACTGGAAGGAAAGCCTTCCTTCACAACACGTAAATCCTAAATCTTAATGCAATTCCGTAGTAAAAGTATCTGTGTGTAGGGAGATTAAATGAATAATCATATATCCACAGCTGTTAAGAAAAAATCCACAGCTATTATTTAGAAAAAATCCATAGCTGTTATTAAGAAAAAATCCGCAGCTGTTATTGAGAAAAAATCTATAGTTGTTATTGAGAAAAAATCCAGTTGTTATTGAGAAAAAATCCACAGTTGCTGTTATTAAGAAAGAATCCACAGCTGTTAAGAAAAAATCCACAGCTGTTAAAGAAAAAATCCACAGCTGTTATCAAGAAAAAATCCACAGCTGTTCTTAAGGAAAAATCCACAGCTGTTAAGAAAAAATCCACAGCTGTTAAGAAAAAATGAAAAAAGCCACAGCTGTTCTTAAGAAAAAATCCACAGTTGTTATTGAGAAAAAATCCACAGCTGTTAAGAAAAAATCCACAGCTGTTAAGAAAAAATCCACAGCTGTTATTAAGAAAAAACCCACAGCTGTTATTAAGAAAAACCCACAGCTGTTATCAAGAAAATCAGATTTGGGCATAACATTTACTAATTCCTCCTACCCAACAAATCAATCAAGTTCCGAATAACAGAGGGATATTTGGTGTTTTCCTCTGAATCCTCCCAGCTACAGTCCATCGTTTCTGTGAAAGGACGATGTAAGGAAACGATCCAGTGGTTAAAATAATAATCATAATAATAATCTCTGAAACATTTATTGTTACTGGTATTTCAATGTTGTAATATCTTCATGAATCGATGAATTTTACATCCAATTCATAAAGACAAAACTCACAGAAATGTCAGTACCCTTGGCATGATTCAATCTACGCCTAACACCAGCTCAATTATGTTTAAGAATGTGAAATCATAAACTCTCAGTAAAATAAGAGCCGAGGCCGAGAAGATTAAGAAAAAGGCCCAAGAAGGATATAAAGTGATTTTATGGAAGACCCGCTACATAAAACTGGCTGCATGCAACGTAAAATCAATATTTATAGGCAGCCTATTTGATGCTCGTGAACCTTCCTGTCAGTGAGCCTACTGGAACTGAAGCTGTGAGGGAACCGTGAAATTCAGCCCTCCTGATGTAAATGTGGATATTGGATTTCAACTTCAACGCCAAACAGAAAAAGGAAAAAATCTCATTGAATTCAACGACTGTTTACGTGGATTTGGTTCCTTACAGCTAGCCAAATGCAGCTACTTCATCCATATACCTAGCGAGAGAGAGAGAGAGAGAGAGAGAGAGAGAGAGAGAGAGAGAGAGAGAGAGAGAGAGAGAGAGAGAGAGAGAGAGAGAGAGTGTGTGTGTGTGTGTGTGTTTAGCAGATATACCTACACCTATGAAACGAATGAAAAAGAATGTGAAAAAAATAAAAGGCTTTTGGAACGAATGAACCCAGTTCTGGATCATTTTAGTAGGATCTCAATGTCTCTCTCTCTCTCTCTCTCTTTTTTTTTTTTACATGTAATACTCCCCAAACAGCTGCACAAAACATTCGGCGAGAAGTCTTTTGTAAATCATTTGCAGTTTATCGTTATGCAGTCTTTAACCTCAGACCAAGACTGCTCAAGAGGAGGCTGACTGATGCCGTGCTGGAAAGCTTCAAGGAACTTTAGACATTAGCCAAGTTATTCTTCCTTAGCCATCAAGATTTTATTTCTGATGCTAGTTTTCTTAAAGTATAAATTTTATCTTTCTTTTTAACCTTTATCTTAATCAGCCTTTAATGATTTTCGTTAGGATTCAAGAAGAAACCCAGAGATCATACCGAAAATATCTACTATATTTTTGTCTCTGACCCCAAATATCTTTCTGTTAATTTTACTGAGTTGTCCCGATCTATCCAAAGTCAGTGTACAAAATATCCACGTATCTTTTAAGTATTAGAGGAGGTTCAAGGCTGTCCTAGGAACTACAGGGACACCATTGATAACATTCTTCGTTATAACCAGTAATGCAATTTTTAACGGCTTAGCAAATGGTGGCCTTGGTAATGTTGACTTTCTTTCAATTGTATTGATATCCTTTGAATAGCTTCTACGCATAACTTGAAAGAGTTTTATTTTTTTTTAAATAACTTCCATCCAATATACTCCTTGACGTGGAAGAATCTTTTAATCGTTTTACCAGTGCCTGATCTGAAGTGTTGTTTATTTGTAACATTCCTCTTTCTTTTCTCGATTAGATAAGGCCAGTCGTCAATTTTCCCCTTTTCTGTATTATTTTCTATCAGGTATCCTTCGTAAATTCTTGTAATTGTTTTCTGGGAAACTTTAATCTTTTCTGAAACGAGCAAATTTTTCTATGGCGTAAATTCTTGTTATCTATATATATATATATATATATATATATATATATATATATATATATATATATATATATATATATATATATATATATATATATATATATATATGGTTAGACAAAGAGACTTTACGCCATAGAAAAATTTGCTCGTTTCAGAAAAGATTCAATTTTTCAGAAAACAATTAGAAGTGTATAAAGAAGTCCGTGGGATATATCGAAGTATGTATATATATATATATATATATATATATATATATATATATATATATATTATACTGAAATCATAATTCTTGATCAAATCCTGTACCGTAAAAGCTCCACTCACTCTCTAACCGGGGCAAGAGCAAGAAAACCACCGCTTATCGAGGCTTAGCGCAAACAAGCCCTTCTTCCTAAGCAAACCTTCGGAGAAAAGAAGTCGGGGGAGATTTATGCATCGTTTAACCTTCCGTCACGTAAGAGTAATGTTCCTTTGCAACTTCTCTGTTCCTCATAATGGCCGGACGGCCGTCATCGCCACTGCTCAGTTCAATTCTCGGAATAACAGCTTTTAATTACACTTATTAACGTTGATTTAACGCCCCTGGAGGGCAGCAGCATGGAAGTGGGCGGGGCTAGAAGGGTTTTAAAAGCAACGGTCACGTGATTTATGCCAACCCAACATGAACGGCGGGACAACGAACAGGTAATGCTAGATTTTGAGAAGCCTTGTTCACTCTCTCGACCTTTGCCTAAACACGCCGTGGATATTCGTCGGAGTGCCCGAATTCGTCTTTTATCACCTGAACAGGCAGCAACTTTTGCAAAGATTCCCTGGATGTTGGACGTTCTTAGTGAACACGCCTTGTAAAAATAAAATAAAAATAAAATTCATGAAGACATATTGTATAAGATGGAAGGAAAATGGCTCTGCAATAGAGGTACCTGTGAAACCATTAATTAGGAGAACTGCCTTTGGTCAAATAATTCCAGGAAAGGCAAATGAGAAGCTTTAGTAAGTGATACGAAGACACGATCAAGACATCGAAACAAAATACTTAATTATTTTTTCAAAACCACGGGAACAAAATATTTTGAAAGGTGTGCTTTCTCCAAAGCAAGATGTTGATACTGTAATGTGAACCTGAAGAGTATTCATAAAATAACAGGATGATACTTTGCCCTAAAACTACTGAAATTAATACAGTTCGGGAATTGCCAATCAGAAATGCTCTGAAGATCGAAGCTCAGGAACCGAATGACCATAAAATCAGACAGAAAGTTACAAATTGATTCACATTTGGGAGATGAGCGCTGTGTAGTTAGACAGGATTACAGATTCTTATCCCAAACTTTGTCGGATTAATAATGCTGACAAGATAATTGTAGTTGACCAAACATCACTAGTGTAGTATATAGAAGTGTGCCACGTAACAGTAGAGAACTGATTTGTTTGTTTACAAAAGTGAGAGTTAAGTGAAGTTTAAGGAACTTGATACGTAGTAAAGTTAAAGTCATAATTTGAAAAATTACAGCCATCACCTTTCTCTGGGACAGAACAAACTAATGCCTCTTTCCAAGGGGATAGTTCCTCGTTGGACAGGTCGGTATAGTTCTCGGCTAGCAGACTGCTGGGCCCGCGTTCGAATCTCCGGCCGGTCAATGAAGAATTAGAAGAATTTATTTCTGGTGACAGAAATTCATTTCTCGATATAATGTGGTACGGATTCCACAACAAGCTGTAGGTCCCGTTGCTAGGTAACCAACTGGTTCTTAGCCACGTAAAATAAGTCTAATCCTTCGGGCCAGCCCTCTCTAGGAGAGCTGTTAATCAGCTCCTCAGTGGTCTGGTTAAACTAAGGTATACTTTTTCAAAGGGGATGAAATGTTCACGAGTGAAAAACTTGGTGAAGAGACGGCAAAACACCAAAGCTATCTAAGTGCCCCCAAGGACGATACATTTTAACTCAACCAAACTAGCGTCTTCACAGCAAACACAGTTCCTTCATACAGTCGTCTCTCTGTGCTTTCAAGCATCTGACAGTTTGCTCGCATGCTTCCTTGTGCATGCAAGAAATAACTGACACTTTTTCTTCATACCTGCCGATTTCTACATTATCGCTCAATTTTTTCTGCCCCCCCGGTGCGTTGCCGGGAGGTGATAATCGCTAATCACCCCCGAGTAATTAAATGTCATTTGCTCAGATGGTCCCTTAGAGCCAAAACGGAAGGAGGCCCTCTCTGAATGCAACTGAGAAGGATCAATACGGGATGATCTTAAGGAATTGATGCAATGACAAGACCAGATATAAGAGGATCGTTTTAAGCTAACGAGAATAAATTAAGTGAATATGACATTTTAAAGTTTTTTATAAAGAAAAAGAAATGAACGATAAGGAAAATGTCACAAAAATGAGCAGAAAAGCTACAAAAAAAATTGCAGATTGGGACGGATAAAAGTGAGTAATAAAACAAAGAGAATGATAAAGAGTGGAATAAAAATAGACACAAATGAATAAAGAAAATAAGTTTGAAGTACAAGTGAAAAAACAGGAAACATTAGTACCAACAAAACGAAAAAAAAATGTGACGAAAACTGTAAAGTGACGGTAGACCAAATTGACTATTTGAAAAATTAATACTTTGGACGCTGTTCTTTAACCTATGAGGAGACAGAGAAACAAAATGAAAATTCAAAGCTCTCCTTAAAATAAGGAAAAAAAACACGAATGTTTATCAATTTAGAAAAAAGAAAAAACACAATATATAATTTTTCAAGTTGTCCGAGGTCGGCGTTACAGCTACCTGGTGGCAGGAACTCGTCCTTAACAGATATTATGGCGAAATGCACGTAATGGTCGAAATGATCAGGATCGATAGGAAATTGCAGCCTTCAGGAAGCAACAGAGAAAGGGGAAGAAGAAGAAGAAGAAGAAGAAGAAGAAGTAGGAGGGAGACGACTTGTCTGACTTCGCTTCCACATCTGTCCTGATCACTGTCGTTGTTGGATCTTCTCCTATAACTTGTGTGATTTGTATAATTATATATATATGTGTGTACTGTATATATATACATATATACATAAAGACAAAATCCACGAAGGAAAGAGAAACACTGGAGTGCTGCGAGGCCTTTCGACTGTCGTCCGTTACTTCGACTGTGCTAAGTAAAGGACGACAGTCGAAAGGCCTCGCAGCACTCAATTGTTTCTCTTTCCTTCGTGGATTTTGTCTTTATTTATATGTTCATCACGTTCCATATTTTCGTGATTCAGTTATACTTACACACACACACATATACATACACACATGGACGTATGTGTGTATAATATACATACATATGTATATATGTGTGCGCGCAGGCGCGTGTACGTGGAAAAATGCAACTATTTTTTTTGGTATGAACTCTTGAAAATTACGATAAGAAGTAAATTTAATTTTTTGATGAAAGTAAAATAAACCAGGTAAATCTCATTAGAATGAATATTGTTTATTGTCAGAAAGCATAATTAGAACTTTCCTTTCCTCATTCGATTTCCTCATCTTGATATTTTTTACAAGAAGTCACAATCCCGATCGACAAGAGTGACCTACCATTACGTACTCATAAAACCCAGAAGCTCAAAGCGCAAAAGTGCGCAAGCAGAAATACGGGACGCACACCCACAAGCAGAGCAAAGCAAACTAAAAGCACCTAGTAGTACCTACGACCAGGCAACAGCAGAAGAGAAAAAACGCAAAGGAAACGAAAACACAGACTCGAAATGACAAACAAAATCCGTTGGGTCTTCCGTCATTGTCAATGAACTCTTTGATCACGTATCGCGGCCTTTCCGGTTAATATTCACTAGACTTCGTTTTCTTTCTACGAGAATTCATACACTTTTTTCTCCCTTTTCATTTATATAAGAGGTCAGTATCCCGTTCCGTCGTAGCGCCATTTCATACCGTCGATAAATCAATCACCTTAGATGCGGGTTCATAAATAATTTGTGACGAGTTACGTGTTTCGCTCGTATGAAAATTTACATTTTCCCTCTGATTTATGCTCTTTTTATGACTGTTTCTTCGTGAATGGTTACCGATACTTATTCATAATAGGGTCACAGGCTTTCCTTTTCCATCACCGTCCACGCGATTATTCACTGTAATCCAAGCGGCGCTGAGTACTGGGTTCTGTGTCGTGAATAACAGATTTTGTTCCGTCATGACATGGGAGATTTTTCACAACAATCAATACTCATATTCTATGTGACTCTCGCAATTCACAGATATTCCAGGAGTTTTTTCATCTTTACTATAAACTTGATATTTCTCTGTTCTTTAGGGTTAAGCGTTAGTTCATGGACATGTATTAATCGCTTATTTTTCGCTGCATATTATTGCCGCTTCTGTCGTCACCTGCTCTTTCTGTCAGTGGTCAGGTGAGCTGAGGTACTGGAAGGACTTTGGGAAGCCGTGGACCCTTTCTTTTCCTTCAGCTTCAAACTGTTCAGATGTCTCGCTGCTTTCTTCAACTCTTCTCCTAACAATGGGTCTACTCACTTTCTTCACGATTAAGCTAAACTTTTCCTTATTTTCGTTTAAACTACAAATCTTGGCTATACAGGGTGGAAACCAACAGATTATTTTTCACAATTACTAAACTTTTATAGGGACAAGCCAAAAATCCTCTTGCTTTGCTAAGGAGGCTTCCAGAAAATAGAATATCCGGATGTTGAAAGGGAGAAAAAATGAAAGAAGAGGATTACAGTAAAATGCTCCGTGTCAGCTTAGCAAAATATGGATGTTGGCGATCAAGGCAAACAGATGCCCTACCAGGAAGTTGTTCGGATAGATATCTAAATTATAATTACTACTGAGAAAACGAAAACCACCGCTTTGAACGACGCTGTCAAGAAAATAAAGATCCAGGGAGACCGTGGACATCTTGGCAGAAAAACGAAAATACCAGGTATCTAAAACAGCTGGCTTTAACATAACCATCTCAGATGATACTGGTATCCTAGGGAAAATAAAGCATGGAGGTGAAGCTTGCCCCAGAACATCAAATATCTAGAGCCACTGGGCACGGTGAAAGGGACGCACTGTGAATAACTGAAGGGAAACACGGCGTGAAATTGGCTAATCAAAAAAATTCTCTATTTTGCTGAGTCTCACCCTCTTGTTCAAATGACTGCGCCCTGTACTTATCCAGCTCAGAGTCCTGTTAGCAATTCATTTCCCATCAAGTAACGAAGCGATGAAGAGCCTCGTCGAGAAGCTGCACCAGGAATGGAGGGATGAATTTAATGGGTCAAATTTGAAAGTACGCGGGGGTAGCCATAAGGAGGTCATATGGGTCAGCTCGAAGGAGCTTGCGAGGGGAAATGTGTTCAGTCTTTCACCAGGTATTCTTCTGAGACTGAGCGGCGGACTGCCCCTCATACTTATAAACTTTGAAGCTTATTTTCTTGCTCCTGCCAGAGAGTCATAGTAGTAATGGCGTCTGTCTTGCGGGCTAAGATGGCGACTGAATCACATGGGTCACAATCTCCGTTTTCTGTGACCTCTGGCATCCCCATGTTCACCGGTTTCTATGGGAGACTCATTCCTTCTCTGGCGAGTTTCTGCAGGCTTCTAACTGAAAAGAGGTATTTCAAAGCAGTCACCAGTTCTTAGGAAAGGTAAAAGATGTACCAAAAACGGGAGCATGGAGAGAAATTTATATAGAGGCTGAGTTTCTCGCGCCCTTCCTCAGTTAGTTATCAGTAGGACAAATATTCTTTTAATTTATAAACCAGTCGGGGAGTTGGGTTTGGAGTTGGGTTTATATTATATATATTATATATATATATATATATATATATATATATATATATATATATATATATATATATATATATATATATATATGTGTGTGTGTGTGTGTGTGTGTGTGTGTGTGTGTGTGTGTGTGTGTATGTGTGTGTGTATGTAAGTCCCTGCATTTTAATTGATACTAGCGAAACATTAAGAAAATTATTTAATTTCCTTTTTCATTTTTTTTGACTGAGCGACCAAATATTCATACCTGCCCTAAAAATCTCCCTTCTTTTGGGTGAAAATGAAGATAGTAATCAAAATAATTATGAAGATGTATAAATAATAGTCTTTGTCATTAATGAGTAAAAACGGTACTGTAAGCATACCAGAAAAATTTGAGGTAGCACAAGAACAAGCAAGCAATATGCATAACACCAAATCAATCTAAAATAAGAACAAGATACATAACGGATACGGAATAGAAGGAGAAGGAGAACCACAACAACAAAACAAGAAGAAGGAGAAGGCAACACTAAGAGAATCGTTTAAAAGGAGAGGGGGAAGAGGACAAAAACCCCACCAAGGTAAAACGAGAAGAAGAAAAGGAAGAAGAAAGACAAGAACAGCAGACACTCCACAAGAAAGAGGGAATAAGAAGAAGAAGAAGAAGCCTTCGTGAGCAACACGCCCTAAAATTTCACCCATGAAAACGAGATTGACGACCTTACGGTTATACGCATTCATGCCTCGGGGCCTCGAAGTTCCTCCGGTACGGCGGCGGTAACGCAAATACGTAGAGGAATGTAATTACTTGCCCACTCACCGTCTAGTGTATCATAATTTGCTTAATAACACACTTATTAGGTCATTTTATACCCGGGTTGATAAGTAATTAAGAAGCGGAAAGTAAACCCAGGATTATTTATAACGGCCGTTCCGTGTTGCTCGGAATAAGTCTCGGGGTTTGAATGGAAAAATGTTTTCTAAATAGTGGACAAATATTTACCTCCACCGTGATGTAATCTGGACTGAATATCCGTTCATATGTCTAACTGTCCGCAGTGTTTGTCCAGCTAATATTTTAAGTTACTGATGGTTGTAATTAGATGGAATTTTGCAGAGGGAATGGTCTTTGCGACAAGGGACATTACACTAGATTTTGTGGTATTCCTGTTCCGTAAATAGATTCTGGGTTTTCTTAACTCTATTTCTCGTTAACGAAAGCAAACTCTCTCCGGGCGATTTCCAGTTCTTTTATTGGGTTGTCTGCACGAGGGGAAGAAACTTGGCTTTAATTTTCAAAACAGTAAATCAAATATTCATAAAAGCCAGGAGGGGAAGAAAAAAAAGTTAAGAGAGACAAAAAAGGAACAAAAAAAACAAAAAAAAAGGCAGCAGACGAACGAAAAGCTGTAACTAGAGATAAACAGTCAAGTCAGCAGCGAGGAGGAGGAGGAGGCTCAAATCAAATAGCCGGCTATTTATTTTACCGAATAATTATGAAAGAAAAACCTCCTTCCTGAAACTGCAAATCCCAACAAAAGACTTTAAAACATACGCCAGTGTTAACAACGGAGTTCTGAATTGATTCTGAATTGAGAACCCAGTTAGCGACTTTTTTTTTTTTTTGTACAGAGACTGATGAATTGATTATGACGTTAAAATTTCTTGGGTCACCGATACCACTTTCAATTGTTAATATTTCAATCAAAGAGAGAGAGAGAGAGAGAGAGAGAGAGAGAGAGAGAGAGAGAGAGAGAGAGAGAGAGAGAGAGCACGGTAGCATTACGATTAATTTTTGTCAAGTTCGTGAGTTTGTTTAGGAAATGACTGACCTTCCATAAATTACTTTCGATTAGTTTTGTCTGTCTGTCAATTGGTTAAAGTGAAAACTAATGAATGGATCTGGACGAAACCTTGTTAAAAGTTATCATGTCTCCCGGGTCAGATAATTAGATTTTAGTGTGGATCACAGCCCGGGCCTGGATCCGTGGTTTATTGTTGTTATTAATAATGATACTACAGTGTCTAATAAAGCGGCCGACCTGATTTCTGATTCAAAAATCTTAATAATAAGGCTAATGTCTGAAGTTTTATAACTTCAAGTAGAAGAAACTCTAGCTTTCATTCCGTCAACCCAAAGCATCCCAGTTCAGTTCAGACTAATCCATTTTAATGAAAAAATCCACAAATGCCAATTTTACATCTATGTAACGTTATGTCATCTCCATAAAATATTCCCTTTCTCATTGGACGGGTCGTTATCGTACTCGGCTAGCACTCTGCTGGGCCCGCGTTCGATTCTCCAGCCGGCCAATGAAGAATTAGAGGAATTTGTTTCTGGTGATAGAAATTCACTTCTCGCTCTAATGTGGTTCGGATTCTACAATAAGCTGTAGGTCCCGTTGCTAGGTAACCAATTGGTTCTTAGCCATACGTTAAGTCTGATCCTTCGCGCCAGCTCTAGGAGAGCTGTTAATCAGCTCAGTGGCCTGGTTAAACTAAGGTATACTTTTCTTCATAAAACATTCAAAAAATACGTCCAGCTTATCACCGACTAAAAAAATAAAAAGAAAAATCGCATCGGACCACAACACCAGAGCAGAAAGTCGCCGTGAAATGTCAAAATAATTTCAGCGATTTCTCCTTCCTTTTTGCAGAGAGGAGCCGTGAAGGAACTTCTAATACCTCTGTGCACGGATCACACGGGGGGAAAAAACGGCAGTACTGAAGACGTCGACAAGAAAAACGCGAGATAATGGGGAGGAGAAGAAAAAGAAAAGGTGTTGGCGTGACTTTTGTCTTCTGTGAGCTGATCTCATATTGTAAATCAATTCCAGATGCCCGCACGCTCGTGCACGCAGGCGCGCGCACACACACACACGCACATGTACGTTGAAAACAAAGTCTGAATATGTAGACCTTTCAGCTCATGGGGATAAATGAATTAGGAGTAAGTTATCGTTCATTCTTGCCTACATATTATATATCAATATTTTCTATACGGGGTCGCAGATCACCAACGCTATTTTGGAATGCTCTTTTAGGCTTGTCTCAAAGAAGTACGAGTCTCAAACAAATGCGCTTGCACGCAAGGTATGATGGTTCCTTGTAGTGGGTGGTAGGCTGACCACTCAGTCTAGTGGGGGCAAACTTGCTCTTACGGTAGCTTCGTGAAGGACTTGAAAACAGAAAGTGTGTGATTTTTATCCCCAAGACATGCATTCACTTTTCCTTATTCCACGAGCCAGAACAGGACAAACTACTGTGAAAGTCTGTTTCAACAGTCCAAGTATATATATATAAAATTATTTTATATATGCTTGAAAAAAAGACCACGCAATCTGTATATGCAGATGTACCACAAGAAAAAATTTTTCAAAATCCGGATAGCACTTCTGGAGCCATCCAATCTAAGGGAAAACAATCTTATATTTGACAAACACATTATATATATATATATATATATATATATATATATATATATATATATATATATATATATATATATATATACATAAATAGTGTGTTTGTCAAATATACGTTTGTAATCACTGTGGCCTTCTCAACCCTTGGTACAGCCCACCAATATCAACAAACTGCCAAGTAAGAAATTCAGTTCTCTGGTCAACAGAAGCATAACATGGTTTGACGGAACGAGCTTAAATCTCTTTAAATCTCTCTGCCTCCTTTGGGTATCCAAATCTGGTCAGGCGAGAAGAGTTTCACGAAAATTGGACCAAGACGACACGTGTGAAATTTGCGTTTGCGTGGAGAGAGAAAACTCTACAGTCAAGAAGACACTGGACACTCGAGAAACAGAATTTCTCCTCCTGCAGAGAAATGGGCCTTCGTGCCGTAAACAAATTGGAGGAAAAAAAAAATGTTTCATGCAAAGTACCGACGCTTAATTGAAGATCTCGGTAAGATTACATATAAACACACGAGAGAGAGAGAGAGAGAGAGAGAGAGAGAGAGAGAGAGAGAGAGAGAGAGAGAGAGAGAGAGAGAGAGAGAGAGAGTTACATATAAACACAGAGAGAGAGAGAGTTACATATAAAAGCAGAGAGAGAGAGAGAGAGAGAGAGAGAGAGAGAGAGAGAGAGAGAGAGAGAGAGAGTTACATATAAAAGCACGAGAGAGAGAGAGAGAGAGAGAGAGAGAGAGAGAGAGAGTTACATATAAAAGCAAGAGAGAAAAAAAATGGGGTACATATAAAAGCACAGAGCAGAGAGAGAGAAAGAGAGAGAGAGAGGTACTAAAATAAAAAAAATAAAAAAATGGGGTCACGCACAGAGCAGATTCAGAGAAAAGGGCGTACCATTTTTAAGCATCCAAAAACGCAAACTGCCCGGTTGGGGGCGGGTGGGGGGAAGGATCCCACAATGATAGGTCAACGCCCGGGACGGGAGATCCAGACCTGTATAATGGAGCGTCTCGAGTAATGAGATGTCACGTAAAACGATGGATTCGAACGGGGTGGGGAAATACCTGGAATGTCGCAGAGTTCCCTTTCGTCCATTCTTGGCTCGTTTCTCCAAGTCATGTTTTCTCTGTAAAGAAATCTGCAATGTCGGGGCATTTTCTTTCCTTTGGTCTCGCTTTTTTTTTTAATAATAGTTTATCTTATTGGAAACTGAACACATGTATTTGTAACAAGCACAACCCACACGGTTGTCATCTTAACATTTCAGCTTCCACGAACAGGATACCCATATGTGAAACAATATAAAAATATGGATGACAGAAGCGAAATAATGTAAGAAAAACAGAATTTTAAAAAATGCAAATCAAATAACTCACACTCGTTTGGATTCAAACATTTCAAAGACTCATTCTTCACCTCTACCGGATTTCACCCGCAAGAATCCAAACATTTTTCTGGTAAAAAAGATATCTATTCCATGTTTGTTACTCTCCGATATCATTCACAGTATAGCTTTTGGAATGCATAGCTTGGTTTCATTCCTTAGCTTTTGTTCTCAGACGTAATGCGTGCAGTACATGCAATACTTTTTATATCTTTCTTACTAATCCTTTTCTCGTGTATTCCTGTTTGTGATGAAAGGATGTTTTAAATTACTTTTAGGTATATGTATAAAATCCTTACAATAACGCGGCTGCCATGAAGAATGATCTCGAAATTGTTTGGGAGTAAAATTACACCTCCCTCAAAACCGTTATTAAAAAGAATGAAGAGAGATTTACCCAAAATAATGCTATATACCAAGTTTGAAAAAAAAGTACACTAGCCTCAGAGTATCAGTAGGGCTACTGGCTTGGTTTTTTGTTCCAATTTGTCTTATGAAAAACTGTTTATTATATATATATATATATATATATATATATATATATATATATATATATATATATATATATATATATATATATATATACACAGATAGAGAGAGAGAAATTTACAGGTACATATTTCTCAACTATAAGTAAGAAAAAGTTAGGAAAACCTTACCACTTTATCCGCACCATCATGAGTCATCATTTCCACGGACCCCAACCGCTAAGGATTCCCAAACCCGGCTGCTGAATTAGAAAAGAACGTCAAAGCATAATATATGATCGAAAAACGACCTTCAGCTTCACGGCTGGACGTCATAGTGTCTGTCCAATATTAATGACTGTCTTGCGACGCGGTTCAACATCCTCCGGAGAAGAGATTGTGTAGCCTCTTAACTGATTGAAAATTACATATCTATTTTACATACTTATTTCACGTTGTTTCTCTTTTCCCTTGCCTTCTATTCTTGTCCTATCGATATTATTGTAATTACCTCCTCAGACAACGATGCTGGATGGAACTTATGAGGTCAGTCCTGCTTCGCAGTCTGTCTATCCACAAAAGATCTAAAAAATCTAGAAATGGACTTCAGTGGAAATGTGTCCACGCGTTGGTTCATTGGTCACAGAAGAGTTGATCTGATTTCATAATGGTTTCGAATTTAGATGAACATCCAGTTTATTTATTCGGTCATTTTCCCGAGGTGGCAGATCTGAGGTATTCCCTCTCCCAGTACTTTCTACTTAACGTTGGTTACAGAATGGCGGAGAGTCAGTCTCCTGGTCTGCAATGGTCGCTATTTATGCGTATCACAGGTCTTATCTGATTTCCATCCTATTACTCACGACTAATCTCAGACGCAGAATGATTTGTCCAGCTAATTGTAAGCAATAATCGAATCAAAAACACGTAATTTTCATAAGTCACAATGCATATTTCTTTACGCGTCTTATAGCCTCTTAGGCCAACGTTTTACAAGACAGTCAATTGTGACGGTACCCTAACTTGCTTAGCAGTGTATTTAGGCGTGAATTGCGTCATCTCTGTCCATTTACTACAGAACGATATATTTTCCCCATTCGCCCCAACTGTGACAGAAAGCAATCAAGATACATCCTCAATAAAATTCAAGGCCCTTTTGTCATTGATAAGGTCATTTCGTGGATGGACCTTCCATCTTTTATCACCGAATAATGGATATCTAAAAGTCCGACCGCCTCCACGCGAGTCCGCGACTCACACAGCCCACACCCACTGACCTCTCTCTCTCTCTCTCTCTCTCTCTCTCTCTCTCTCTCACACACACACACACACACACATACACGCACAAACAGGCCAGCAACGGGAATACCATGAAAATTTCTGATCACGAAAAGGAAATAACGACGAAACCTTCAAAATATTTGTCGTGTAAATTAGGTTTGCTTTTCTTCCCCAAGGTAGGAGCTTGAAAATAAAAGGATATTCGGCATTGTTTTACCGTGGAAGGCTCCGCCATGCTTTTTACTCCTCTTTCATTTTGCAGAATCCAAAGGACGAAAGAAAATGCCATTAACCGAAGGAAGGAATAACAAAGAAAGCAGTGAGAGAAATTATTAGAAATAATATCTAGGAAAATCAAATTTCACGTTTTATCCGATGGAAATATTTTGTCAAACGAAACTAAACCTACGTGACATTATAAACATAGAAGTCACTTCACAATCCCCTTACAATCTTATACAAGAAGAATCGAGAGAGTGTATTATTTAAAGACACTGAATCGTCTCTCTGGAAAAACTAAAATAGAATATCATGAGCGGTAACTTTAACACTTATTTAAAGAGAAAGATTACAACAAAAAGAACTGAATTTGGCCAAAATTCTAGGGACAACTCGTAACCGGAAAAGCCTACTCATGAGTTATTCTTGAATTCTCAGGTGGCTAGTCTTTCGTCATTCCAGTATCTTCGAAAAAAGAACTCTTCCAAAATCTCTAGAACAGTGTATCTGCGAGTGGCCAAACTTATCGAACTGTGGAACCATAACCTTCTGGACAGTCTCCTGATCACGGAAGTCATTTGTTCCTTAAATGACTTATTCTCTATTTTTGCAATTATAAAGTGTCATCCCCAATATTATTATTATTATTATTATTATTATTATTATTATTATTATTATTATTATTATTATTATTATTATTATTATTATTATTATTTTTATTTTTATTATTATTATTTTTATTATTTATTACGTTTCTTGTTGTTATTGGTATTTTACTACGTTTCTTGTTATTATTGGTATTTTTACTTTTTATCATTACTGTGATTAATATCATTGTTGAGTTTTTGCAATTTTCAATATTCGTATCTAGCCTTCTGGACCTGACTTCTGTAACCACCTACGGTCCTCAGCTGGAAATTAATCGTCTGCAATCTGTATTTTTTATTGCTATTCTTAATTTTTTTTGGCTATTATTCTCCACATAATTACTGCCATTACCGTTTATTATGAATTCTATTTTTTCCTGCTTCTTCAGCAACTGTGTGGATATTGCCGATAATTATTTTTTATCAATGTTACCTTGTGTATCTAGATTATGTGTATTGTATTTGTACATTCCATGTATATGGCCTTGAGCCGAAATAAAGATTATAATTATTATTATAATTATTATTATTATCTCAGGTTTTGTTAAACAAAACCTGTATTAAAGAAGGTCTTTTTCCTAATTTTATTATTATTATTATTATTATTATTATTATTATTATTATTATTATTATTAGTCTGAGATGGTTCAAAACATCATGCTCCCGACCTGGCACAGCAATAGTGACTTGGAGGGTTCTGATGTGAACTCTGCGGGGTCACAGCGAGGCCCGAGAGCCCACAGAACGGCTGAATATATGAAGCAGGATTAGAGAACTTCCCTTCACGTAAGAGGTCCTGACATTCGAGAATAAAGGAAGAGAGAAAGCAAAGTAGGAAAAGGTTGTTCATGAATGAAAGAGATAAAGAGATATAGGAATATATTTGGATGCCTTGCAATAACACGTCCATGCGAACAAAAATAATAATAATAATAATAATAATAATAATAATAATAATAATAATAATAATAATAATAATAATAATAATAATAAAGGCAAAAAAATTAGCTTTCTTACAAGGTCATCGTATAACCACTACAGTCCCAGACACGTGTCATTGTAAAAAGTAAGCTCAAATATAAGTATTCACATAAAACATTAGGTATCCACATCTTAACAATATATATTCTTCGTTGACTAAATTAAATACACACCAAATTACCAGTGCAAATGGGTTACAATGAAGTCCAAGAAGCATACTGGTGAAATCAGCGAAAAGTAGAGCAAACGGCATTCCTAAAACCCACACAACTGTAACTCAAGATCTGTACAAGTTCATATAACTAGAACATATTACCTTCTCCCAAGACCGTTAATTACCTACTTATCTGAGTCGTGATATATCAGTATATTAATATAGTTTTAAAGGCATCTCTACTACTAGTATATCATGGTGAACTTGGACGTTCAAATTCTATCTGTTGAAAACATGACTAAGAATTGCAAGTTTATTTGTGTCGTGGCAGACGGCCGCCTGTCAAAACTGAGGAAATTACCGTTATCATAATCTCAGGATGTCACCGTTTTGTCTTCGAGTGTCATATCTCAGGACTGACCCAGGCCTGTATTACCCTGTAATATTATTTCGAAACGCATTGACCAACACGAAGAGAGAGAGAGGGTAAGTAATACGTCAACTTCAACAGAAAACGGAATGACGTTTCTTGACAGAACCACCCTGTAGAAAACAGTAACCTTAAAGAAAACGGGAACACGACGCCCGCGTTTAACTGCAGCGTGATATAATTAGAACTCAGTATGGGCCAGGCCCTGGCACTCGAAACAGTGACAGCGTCTGCGCGGCGTCGAGGAAACGGTCATGAAGGGGGACGCCTTGAGAAACACGTGAATAATGTCCGTGTTCGGGAGAGATTTTGGAACCAGACGTACCGGATAAATGATTCGATGACGTACGAAAAGACGTGATGAGCGTAAAAGGCAGTAACTGTGGAACGTAAACAAACGACTGCTCGGCGAGTGTTATGTATAAAATGCATAGGGGAAAGTGCAGTGCCGATTATGTAATTTCATCGCTTTGAGAAACTGGTACACACACACGCATTTGTCATGCAGTAGGGCCTGAGTGATTGTGTTCGTGATACGGAAGGAAAAAGTGGATCGTGCTTAGATGATATGATCCCACCACCACAATGGTAGTGACAATGAATACCAAATGAGGATTAAAGAGTTCTTTATATTCTCTGAGGCGAAAGAGTGCTGCTCTCTCTCCCCCAGACCGCTGATGTCACAACACTTCACTTTTCCTGATTCTCTCTCTGGCGGTTATTACACTGCATCAGGTTACTCATCGTAATCCCAATCTGAACATTAACGCTGTGAGTCCATTTACGCTCTGTAGCCGTTATTTCCTGTAACACTGGGTTATCCTTTATAATAGGGCGCTCTCTCTCTCTCTCTCTCTCTCTCTCTCTCTCTCTCTCTCTCTCTCTCTCTCTCTATATATATATATATATATATATATATATATATATATATATATATATATATATATATATATATATATATATATATATATATTATTTATATTATTAATATATATATATATATATATATATGTAAATGTTTTAATGGGAAACTAAAAAATAGAGTACATGCTAAAATAATTTTGTAACACTACATCAAACAACCCAGCCTTAACCATTAAATTTCATGGCACCGGAAACAAGTCAGACGGCAACCGCAGGCAATTTTATCAGGGTCTCTGACATTTAAATGCCGGATGGGCCTTATGCCAGTCAAAGGAACATTCAGCGCCATACGCAGGAACACGTTTTTTCACATTTTTGAAACCTTGCTACCGAAGCTTTTCATCAAGTGACTCATTCTGGTGGCAAGAATTGGAGATTTGCGAATTTGCAATCTGTGACGTTTCGTTGACGAACGTGCGTAACTTGCGTTTTTCACTAAAAAATGAAATCTACGTTTGTCTACTCCAGAAAACTGTGGTGGCTGCTTGGAGCAAAGTCTGGCGACAAGATAAGACGAGTCAGCCAAAACATCACGTTCGAAAAGACGCGAGAAAACATCCGATGAGTTGGAAAAGCAGTCGGCTGTTCTAGATGAGACATCGGAATTTCCTTTCGTGCCCTCACTTCACCGACATTCATAATCGTCCTTCTTTATTTTATTAAATTTATATTTTATATCTCTACAAGATAGCTAGCTATTCGTGAGGGCAATTCAGGTATATGAGCAGAAATAGTAAAACGTTAAATTTAAACTCAGACTGGACTAAAGAATGAACATAAATTCTATTCTCTTAAGAAGGCAGTTTCTCCGACATCGGATGAGAGAGTTATACTTAAAAAGGCTTCCACTCTCTCTCTCTCTCTCTCTCTCTCTCTCTATATATATATATATATATATATATATATATATATATATATATATATGCAGATATATATCACATATACATATACGATGGATGGTAGAAAGTTCAGCATGTCAAGCTACAAATGTATTTTCTTCATCGACGTTTGAGGAATTCATTGCCATATCGTCATGGCTAAAACAAAGAAAACTGTAAAAATCCGAACATCAGAAGGAAGACTAAAGACAAAATATACGGTAAAACATGCTTGACATGAAGTCATTATACATAAAGAAGGATAAAACTTAAAGTAAAGGCAAAATATGACGGGCAATGAAACATGAAAGAAAACGGGAAGATTAAAATTACCACACAAAAAAAGCACTGTAACTATCAGGAAGGAATTGAATTATATTCCAAGAGAAAAAAACGTAAAACGCAAAGGGAACTTTAGTAAATTAAAACACGACATTCGCAGGTCAGCAGAAAACTTACACTCATAAAGTAACATGTGCAAAATTACATAATAATTGCATGCACGAAAAAATGGAAAAATAAGGGGTAAGAGACATGAACTCGCAGGTTACCGAAGAACTATAAACAAGAAAGAATGAAAAAATAAGGAGACGTGAACTTACACAGACGGAAGCTTATATGTAAGACTGGACTGACAAGAGAGAAGAGAAAAGCAACTAAATTTAGTCCCAGAGAAGTGTAGAAAGGGGAATTAGTTGTTACGCAGTGTTATGGTACTGCGCCTGAACTGTGAAGCCTCTGTGTCAGTGAGCTCCGTGTCTAATTTTGGCTTTCATTTTTGTTGCTATGCAGTTATGCAATTTCGCACGTATTATTGTCATTGGTATATATATATTCTTTCTCCTGTCCTTGTGACTGCCATGTTTTGTGTTATTCAAGTCCCTTTGTGCTTCAATTTTCCTTTGTGGGAATATAATTCAAATTCTTGCGACTAACGACAATGCTAAATGATTTGACAATCTTATTCTTTCCGTCTACTACTGCTCGTCATTGTTGCTTTTATATATAAGATTTTATCCTTATTTATGTGCACTCATCACATTTAAAGCATTTTTTACTATACTGTTTCAGTCTTAATTCTGATGTACGGAGTTTTATTTTACCTGTTTCAAGATGGGGACTGAATTCTTGGAACGCAGATGGAGCAGATAAACTTATGACTCGTCAACGCATAATGAAGTTTCTACAAACTAACTTATTCTTGCTATAAACACATACACACGCACACACATAAATATATACATACATGCATAACATATATATTACATTTATATATATGTATGTACAGTATATATCCCCATGGTTACAATTTTTGTTAACATTCACATAATTCATCGGTGATTAAGGTCTATAATCTATCTAATATGGTAGAGGTAGGTGTAAATTAACTGGTGAGGAACAAAACATAACTTCATTATATACAACAAAATAACGACCAGTTAAGCTACCCTGATAATGATATTAGCAGCACAAGGGAATGTAATTTAGTGTCATTACTAGTGTTTCCTGAAAAATGAGAATAAAACGAATGTTAAATTGATAATTAAAGAGGAACTAACATTAGTCATGACTACAGCCATCTTCAGTCGATGTTACGGAAACGTTATCACTGATGATTCAAGTCATTTCAGGTGCAAAATATCCCTTAAGTGAATTTCCTGAATCGTTAAAGTATCCCTTAAGTGAATTTCCGGATCGTCATTCTTGCTCAGGAACGGTCCATTTTTCCCTGAGCACTTTGTGATGTTGTCGGAATGCTGTTCAAAGTATAACCTCACTCGACGTAACAATTATAACAATAAAATGAAGTCCAGGAAAAATGAAAGAAAAAATGTGAAGCGTCAGAGTGATGAGAATGTGGCAGGACGCGGAATAAGTGCTGTAAAAGGAGATTAAGAGACGAATGAAGGAAATGACGCAAGGAATGATCATCCATCCGGGTATTCTGATAAAGGTAAGATATCTTGTACTTCATATTTGGTAGTTTTTTATTTTCTTATTCTTCACAGTATCTTGCGTGTTGACTGATTCACAGTGTACAAACAATTTCTGTAGAACACTTACATGTATTCAAAATCCTTCCGCTTATGAAAATTATAAACAAAACCAATTTTCTCCTTTTGAAACTTTATATCAATGATCACGGGGAAAGTGCGTACGTATTAATGCTTGTTTTTTGTGAACATCAGCCGCGTATTTTACTGTCGCAGTTTTCTATACATGGATGAAATACGTTCAGGTCTAGTTGCCATACGTGCGCATAAGGCAAGATTACACACCTGAAGAAAACATTTGAGGACTCTAATTGGTTTGAGCTATATACTGTTTAGCGTCAGCTTAACAAAATAAAACGACAATCTCCCATCTTCCGTGATGACTTAGTCACTTGCAACCAGAAGAGACCCTGAAGACCAAGTTGAAATGTGGATGAACTAGTGGTTGCCACATTGACTTTAGAACACCTGCAACGGTTCCAAAGGTCTGAAGAACGAGGAAACCGAGTTGTATCTTAACGAACGAGACAGACGATGAATTTAGCGAGCATAATGACTTTCGACTTATCCACGAGGGCAGTACAGAAGCCAAATCAAACCTTCGCCATAAGCGTATAATCAAATTTGTTAATATTCCTATGTAGGCCTAAATATCTGCAGGAATTTCGAAGGTTTCATTACCTAGGTATAAGATAAAAATTCTCTACTTGACAACATGTCATGAATCCAAACGCCGCACTTCTGGTAATGCTTGGTACTACAAATCATGGGGAGTGGAACGCAAGTGCACAAACGTAGCCACAACCGACCATTCCTATGTAGGCCTAAATATCTGCAGGAATTTCGAAAATCTCATTACCTAGGAAGAGGAAAACAAAAATCTCTACTTGAGAACAATATGTCATGGATCCAAACGCCGCACTTCTGATAATGCTTGCTACTACAAATCATGGAGAGTGGAACGCAAATACCCAAACGTAGCCACAACAGACCCAGGAGAACATTACAGAACCAGAATGAGGCGACGGGCCCAGTCTATCGTCTGCTTATATGTCAGCCAATCAACGAAGACCAGACCAGACACTTTGGCTTGTTTTTCCTCGGTAAAACTTGGGTCTCGATTTGCATTTCGTTATTAAATCTCCGCATCACGAACTTTACTGTCACCTCACGTGTTAGCATTGCGTTAAATAAGTACGTTTCATGCGCGGAGACAATTACACGGCTGGAATTAAAGTTAGGTTAATCTTGTTTAATCCCTCGGGAGGAGAGAAAAATAGCTGGTCGAGACAAAGATCTCTGTGGGGGGGGGTTAGAGGAGGAGGAGGGGGATGATAGTAGATGGAGAATGATTCTTTATAGGGTCATACTTTTTGGGCATTTTTTGGTCTTTTTTCAGGTTTTATGTTCCTGAATCAGCAAAAATTATTTTGTACACGTACAGGGAAGTGAATATACAGTATATGTTCATCTTGTACACACAAACACACACACAAATGCTCCAAATCACAGTTACATTTGATGTGTATATACGTAATGACTCAAATAATTTTATATATATATATATCAAATATATTTTATATATATATATATACAGTATATATATATATATATATATATATATATATATATATATATATATATATATATATATATATATATATATATATATATATATATATATATATATATATATATATATATATATATATATATAAATGCAAGAAATCGCATTCCTTGGCTATTCTTGACAGTATCTTAAAAATAGCAACCAGGACACGTCAGACCAAGACATTATGTTCCATAATAATGTCTACATATTAATGACATCAATAATATTACTAACAAACGAACAGAATTTGCATTTAGAAACGATACTTTCTTACATGTATAATATACATATATATACATATATGCACGCGTGTGTACATGTGTACAGAGACTGTACAAGTATAGTTTTCTACGTTCATGTTCATATGAGAATCATTATAAGAATTTTGGAGTTTCGTGGGAAATGATTGTTGTACTTTTTTATTTTCTTTTCAAGTAAAAATACTGCATAACATCTCGACAACATACTCCTGTAATTACTTCTGGCTTTGACTGCTACAGTGTTATTCAT
The DNA here is from genome assembly GCF_040412425.1 of Macrobrachium rosenbergii. Taxonomy (NCBI): domain Eukaryota; kingdom Metazoa; phylum Arthropoda; class Malacostraca; order Decapoda; family Palaemonidae; genus Macrobrachium; species Macrobrachium rosenbergii. Next base: position 54,659,667 of record NC_089783.1, on the reverse strand, counting down.
TTTCACTGTATTTTTTTTTTTTTTTTTGTGTTTTGTCCTTACATTTTCACTGTATTTTTTTTTTGGGGGGTGGGGGTCTTTTGTACATACAGAGGCCAACAGGACAACCAACCGAATGACCTCTCCTCGACCAGACGTGGAAAAAATGAAAAGAAAGAAAAAGCCAGATCAATAGACCTTCCTCTTGAAATATGAAGCAACGGTCTCTCAGGAGTCACGGAATCTCGGTCACATATGTCCTCCCCCGCGACAGGGAAAAACTTTTTCTTGTCGGCATTTATGGGCGTATTTTCACGGGGGGCTCTCTCCCGAGACAGGGCAGAAGGTGCCTTTAATCAGTATTCGACGTGAAATCGTGATTTATAATAGTGGGCAGTAAGGGTTGTGTTTGGGTCGTAGTGCATCTCTTGTAGATGCCAGTGCGTGCTTGCTCTTGCCTACTTGAGGGCTTAGGAAACGATGCTCTCAAATACCTTCCAACCGTGAGTTTGATTTACGACAATGTATATAAATAAATAAATAAATAATATAATAATATAAATATATATATATATATATATATATATATATATATATATATATATATATGTGTGTGTGTGTGTGTATATATATATATATATATATATATATATATATATATATATATATATATGATTATTTTTAGTACATACAGCATGACCTCTTTTTAGTTTTCTGTAAAAGAAAATTATCGTGCCGGCTTTGTCTGTCCGTCCGAACTTCTTTCTGTCCGCCCTCAGATCTTAAAAACTACCGAGGCTAGAGGGCTGCAAATTGGTATGTTGATCATCCACCCTCTAATCATCAAACAAACCAAATTGCAGCCCTCTAGCCTCAGTAGTTTTTATTTATTTAAGGTTAAAGTTGGCCATAATCGTGCATCTGGCAACGATATATGAAAGGCCACCACCAGGCCGTATTTAAAGATTCATGGGCCGCGGCTCATACAGCGTTATACCGAGACCACCAAACGATAGATCTATTTCCGGTGGCCTTGATTATATGCTCTACAGAAAACTCGAATGCGCCGAAGAAACTTCGGCGGATTTTTTACTTGTTTATACTCACAATCATTAAGCTACAAACGGAGTTTAATATCAAATTCACTAAACCTCTGAATAACATACACCAATAAGCGGTTCGTCACCAGGGAGACTCGAACTCCTGGATGGAAGTTACCATCACTGAAAAGTCGTGGCTCCCCAACCATTAGGGAGTTCGAGTCTCCCTAGTGACGAATTTCTTATTCATAAATTCCCCTTTTGTGTATTTTATTCCGAGGTTTAGTGGTGGAATCTTCCAGAGTTTCATGCTCGGTAAAAAATCATTTTCATTCTTCCTAATGGCACGCTCATTTTTTTCTTTATTAAAATACTTAAATTCATCCTTTCTGTACGAAACCATTCTTAGAGTATTTTTAACTTCCAAACATCAAACTGTTTTCTTCGCTCTCTTCATATTTTCTCCTTGTCTCTGAAATGCCTCCCAATCTTTTCAAGTCAGTAGTTCTGACATAACTGTGACGCAAAAGATTCTGCGTAGCGGGAGATGAAGTGTGACGTGTATCAAGTAAGACATTTGGTTCTCTGTGGCAGCTTTTCGCGATTGTATTCAAAAGCAAAAATATTGGAAGATGACAGTGAACTGGTTTGCGGTTTTCTTTGCAGGTCTGATAAAGATCCCACGTCATGAATGCCTTACGAATTTGAGAATTTAATGGAAGAGATCTCTTTTGCTTTGAAGGGTATTCATCATGGTCTCCTCAACTTGCGTCCAATAAAAGGTATTGGTTTCCAGAGAATTCATCTCGTGCAACCTATTTAATAGGGATTCTTATCCTTTCTCCATACAAGGTTCCCCTGAATTCTCAGACCACTCCTCCCCGTTCCCCTTGTCAACACAGCCTGACACTAAATACTAGGAGTGAAAACTATTATACATTCCGATCTTGTACTACAACTGATATAAGTAGGTGATTTATAGATAGTAATGATTCTGTTATGCATATAATCATTAATATTTTAAATAATCTCTCTCTCTCTCTCTCTCTCTCTCTCTCTCTCTCTCTCTCTCTCTCTCTCTCTCTCTCTCTCTCTCTCTTAGTCTTTCAAGTTCATCTTATAAACCACGGAAGCTAAGAACCTTTACTACAAGAATCTGTTTCCACATTTTTCCCCCCTCGCTGACTTCAGGGTCGTAAAACTTCCAACGATTCTTCAGTCACCTGAAGTTACAATTAGCTGATTTCCGCGCCAAAAGCGCTACGAATTCCCAATGGGAGTCTACATAACACTGTTGCAACGAGTTGCGTTGCAGCTGGAGAACGCAGTAGAAAGCTCAGTAGATCTTCGTAAAGTAATATCCTTCTCTTGCCTTTACTTGAGGTAAGGTCTGGTGTCCTAGATTCATCGCCTTACTAATCTAACTCCACATAACTGGTGTACCCTAGCTTAACCCGGCCTCAGACAGAGGCAGTGAACAATGATTCTGTAATTGTTTAAAAGCAAGGAAGAGCAAGGGTCAATGGACAGGGGCGACGTAAATCGTTTTGAAGCCTAATCCCGTTGAAACCTTGGAGAGGAAGAGCAAATTTTATTTGAATCTGGATTCTCGCGAAGTTAACACCACTGGAAGTCAGTCCTCTCCAGTCGTTCTAATGACGTTATGAGAAATAAATCCCACCTGCTAGTGTGAACTCGAGTCCAGAACTTCTTCATTGTTGTAAAAGTTTGTAAAAGTAAAAAAAAGACAATTATAACAGCTTGAATAAAAATACTAGGCCATGGACGTCACCACGGCTTAATTATAGCTAAAAATATCCCTCTGAAAAGTTTTCTTCTGCCAAAGCCCACATTCGCTCCTGGAACTTTTCCAAAAATTTTGGGCATTCCTTTCCGAACCATGACGCGCCGCATTACCCAAAGGCTTCACTGAAACAAACGTCATGTTTTAAATGAAATCTCCTGATATCTACTGAGCACTCAGACGTACCGAACAACTCAGCTTGATTCTGAGAGTCGATGATATTCAGACCAATAAACTATATGGGGATGCTTCTTTTTGTTTTTGAATGATATTACAAACGGCTCAAATAAGGAAACTAAAACGCCTTCAAACGAGAGTCTCAACAGAATTGTGGATTTCTCTGCAACCATGTTTCATGTTGTCCTTCCCATTATTAAAGGACAATCTAACAAAGAAAGAGAATAAAGAAAAAAAAAAGTTAAGCCTTCCGGCCCTCGGATCTGCACGCCAAGAGGGGGATTGGGGGTGGCATCGCATGCATGCAATTGCAAAAGTCGTAAGCACCAATTAGAATACACGACGCAGCCAAAGATCAGGAATGTAGGTTGAAAATAGTTCTTCTTACGGCGAGTCTCTGCTAGCCATAAGGCGCGGAGCAGGTTCACCGATAAGAGAGAGCAACTTGCTACATTTGAAAAAATGTGACGAGAATATATGAAAAAAAAGAAATGCGCGGTCAAGTAAAAAAAATTCGCTCTCTACACAAAAAAGGGGCCCAATTACACAATTACTTCATCAACCGCTGTAAGCTAATGCCTTCCCGGTATCTTAGTCCAAGTTGCATACTACATTTTACGTTTTCTGTAGATTGAAAGGGTTCGTACGAGCGCCTTGCTTTCAGTCCACTGTTTTCTGTTTGTTGCAACGTCGATCAGATTTGCGTGTGGCCCGAACGACTTTTCAGCCATTCCGTGCAATCACATCAAGGCACATCAATCGCACGTCGAAGAAACCGAAACAAATGACGTGTCGCGTGCGCGTGGAGACATGCTCACTGATGCTGAAGTTCTTTCGCCCGTAAATGTTAGTGTACTTCATTTCTAAGCTGTGGAAGACCTCAGTCCTTACTGGTTCTTCTACCGTCCACAGCAGTTTTCTATCTTTCTGCGTCAGTGGATAATGGTAGTCTAGATTCAGTCGGTTTTAGAATGCTTGGAAGTTCTATTTAAAACTCTAATAGATGAAACAAACGTGGTATTACATAAAGTCATGAAAAGTGGCCAGTAGCAACGAAGCTTTCCGTAAGGTTACGTCAGAATATGAAGCCAAAAAACACAATTGCTGATAAGCAAAAAAAATTTCAGTTCATCTTAAAATCTATCATATTCCTCCGCGGCCCATTTCCATGTCAAACTCACCCCCAACAACACAACGCAAAAAGTTCACTGACATCCACCAATAACTTCTTCGGATATTTTAGGGTCAGTCGACCCACAAACAAATATACGGTTTAACCAGACCACTGAGCTGACTGTCAGCTCTCACCGGGCTGGCCAATGCTCGCTGCACGTTTTATATGTGATGCTGAAAACTTCAAAAGGAGGCGACGATGTAGGTTTATAAAGAAGGGTATATTATAGGGTAAATAAGTTTTACTTGAGAACTAGGGTACTCGCCCGTCAAAAAGCCGGACATGATTAGCCAAGCCATATTTTAATTACGCCGTACTTATATCAAGTAAAGTATGTTGCTACGTATATTATTCTATAAGAACTCATTATAGGGAAACGTGAAGTCCATCACTTAAACTGTCTATTACACACAGACAACACAAATATTTAGATACACATGGAGTCTTATGCGGGAGAGTATCCAAGGATGTTATACTTATTATTTTATTGCAAGAGCCATTCAGTGAGTATTACAAACACCCGAGAAAAACTCATTAGAAACAAACTCGAATAGGGATTAAGCTAAGCAAACGAAGACTTGATATCTTATTACGAAAAATTACTAGAAAATACTGAAGGTGTTTGGGACATCTCGACCATAAGATTTCAAACACGGATTATTCATTTTACCTTCAAAAACTAAAACTGGAATATTTTATGTTCACTGGACGTTTTCATAAGTTTGGTGTCTATGCTCTACTAATTTTTCATTCATCGATATGATGAATATAATTGTGAGGCGCGGAATCTGCTTTTCACCAGCGTAAATTAGCTCTCGTAATAAAAAATTTACTTTTAGAACCGATAATCATACCTGTCCCTGATGCCATTTTACAGCATTTAATCAGTCCGTCAATATACATAGCAAAGAAAAAACCTCTGAAATTATTATGAATTAATGAAATACTTTATAAAACTCTCTCTCTCTCTCTCTCTCTCTCTCTCACACACACACACACACACACACACACACACACACACACACACACACACAGAAACATTTGCAACTTTTCTCTTATTAATTCAGGGTATTACGCATTTCAATGTTGAATGTCAAGGACGGTCTTTCAACTCCTATATTTCCACAAATTACAATTCTGGACGAGAGAGAGAGAGAGAGAGAGAGAGAGAGAGAGAGAGAGAGAGAGAGAGAGAGAGAGAGAAGCTGCCTAAATTGCAGTGGAAATGAAAAGGAAATGAGAAAAAAATAAAAGAAATTTTCGCGCCGTTCTACTTATTCATCGATTAAACCCAACAGCTGGCGTCGATGACCTTCGGTGTCGCAACACGAGCTGAAGATGTAAATCAATCAATCCGGCTGCATTATGAATCGCACTTCCACGAAGATTTTGTCGTCGTCAGCAGCATTTTCTTTTGGGGAGAGAAGAAAGCTGATCCTTATTCAGTACCTATTCAGCTCCTCGTTGGAGGGATCGGTACCGCTCTCAGCTAGCACCCTGCTGGCCCGCGTTCGGGTCTCCGACCGGCCAACGAGGAATTAGAGGAATTTATTTCTGGTGATAGAAATTCATTTCTCGTTGTAATGTGGCTCGGATTCCACAATAAGCTGTAGGTCCCGTTGCTAGGTAACCAGCTGCTTCTTAGCCACGTGAAATGAATCTAATCCTTCGGGCCAGCCTTAGGAGAGCTGTTAATCAGCTTAGTGGTCTGGTTAAACTAAGGTATACTTGACTTTAGTTTCTGCCACCTTTCCATTCCTATCCTAATGCTACTACTTTACTACCGCTGTTTAAATTACTGAAAACGTACCCTTCTACATCTTATAATAATAATAATAATAATTATTATTATTATTATTATTATTATTATTATTATTATTATTATTACCAGCTCCTCTCTCTCATAATAATACTGCTAAAACAACTAATTTTTGCCTTTCTTATCTCTCAGTACTACTTTTTCTATTCCTCATTTTACTCCTCCTCCTCCTCCTACTCCTCACCCTATAAGCTCCTACTACCAAAAATACTCTCCACCTTCCCCTTACTATTACCACTACTCCAACTGCTCCCAGCCCACGCCTCCTCCTCCTCCTCCTCCTCCTCCTCCTCCTCCTCCTCGGAGACTCACACCTCCGAAATCCTGAAGGCCGTTGGTAAGTGGGGTAGGGGAGAGGTTGACATTTCAAAGGCCGTGAATAATTGAGAAAGGTCGTCTGGAAGTGGGTCGTCACTGAAGAGGTTCGCAGCTGAGCGGCTGTGAGGGGGAACTTGTGGGGAGAGGAGACATGTCGAATTCTAAGATTTCGAAGTGGATAAATTTCATTCGTTGTTGTTAACTTACAAGAAGAGAGAGAGAGAGAGAGAGAGAGAGAGAGAGGGGGGGGGAACTTGGGGAGAGGAGACGTGACAGAAACGTTGAATCATAAGATTTCGAAAAGTATAAACATCATTCATTGTTGTTAACTTACAAGAATAGAGAGAGAGAGAGAGAGAGAGAGGAACTTGGGGAGGGGACATGTGACAAAATTCGAATCTAAATTTCGAAATGGATAAATTTCATTCTCTGTTGTTAACTTACAAGAAACCTCTCTCTCTCTCTCTCTCTCTCTCTCTCTCTCTCTCTCTCTCTCTATATATATATATATATATATATATATATATATATATATATATATATATATATATATATATATATATATATATATATATATATATATATAAAATAAAGCCAGAAATCATTCATTAGTTAAAAAGAATGTGGAATTAAGCGCTACATTCTTCACGTGGGTTTGACACATTCTTAAAATCTTGCGAAAAAAAAACCGGTTTGCATAAAAGATTACCTCCGAGAGCCAAGGTTCTTTTCGAAGATAACTTTCCCGAATGAAGGTACTTCATCATTTTTTTTTACCATTAAATTATTCATCTGTTTAGGGCGTAAACTGGGCTCTTGCATTTTCCTTGGTATTTATAATAGCTTCTCATAACTCGCTGACATTCCTAATAGTTTTCTCACCCTCTCTTTCACGCTGAAGGAAGAGAGTAAGTATGAGAATTAAGTATGAGAATTACTGCAATACGATGACGTAAAAATACATTACTTTGGCTACTGAATATCAACAATGAGCCATTTTTTGTCTAATTTCGAAGAATCTATCAAGAGTTTCTACACAGGGGTATCTGGTGTCCCCAAGTCAAGGTTTTTTGGTACAGTTGTCTAGCTGGAAACCTGAAGCGCAATACTCTGAAATTATGTATGTGGTAAGTAGGTGTTTATATATATATATATATATATATATATATATATATATATATATATATATATATATATATATATATATATATGTGTGTGTGTGTGTGTGTGTGTATACATATGTATGTGTGTTGCGTGTATGTATGTAAAACGGGGTGGCTCCCACGAAGTCATGGATCACTGCCAAATCACATTTAAATTTCTGGATTTTGAACGAACCGATGCCTCCTTTAACGTATATGCATGTCATGGCAATAATGGTATTTCGCCAGTGTGGTAATACTGCTGCCTCCGGGACAATCATTCGTACAGTAAGCCAGAGGCCGTCCCGAGAGGCACACTTGTTTCCTCTGTTTTGTATCATTCTGCAAGACTACACTGCAAGAACCCAATATATATTGGTGTTTGCTTTCATCTACCATCAGTGTTAAGCTAGAACTCCATCAACGTAATACACTCCCTGTCCCCTCCTCTTCCCACAATTACATCCATCAAATTAGTTTTCCATCAGCTCTAAAGTAATACATATTCTAACAAACTTCCCTTCATCTTCTGTTTCCCAAGTAATCTTATATATTCTACTCTTTGGGAACCATGCACTTTTAAAAAAAATGTTAGCATTCTCATTTGCAAGAAGTCCTTATGTACCCACAACGCCATATAGGCCTATTCCTCCGCCTACACCCAACCTTTCGTGGCCTCCAGACCCAGCAAGGTGCAGACACAAACTCTCCCAGAAAGAGTCTCATTCATTTTCATTCTTTTCCAATCCTGGCCCATACACACTCTCAACATCGTGACTTTTATTCTCGCCACACCTACCCACGCATACTCTCCAAGGAACTAACACGTTTGTATCGTTTCACCCATTCCCCGATTCTCCCCGACAACACGAGCGTCCACATCTTTCAGCCATCCCAGACGCAATCGCCTTTCGTCCTTGGTATTCCTTCACACGGAATCGTGTCTCAATGCCAGAACACCCAGCTACTACATTTATTCTTTCCGGCACCACAAAAATGCACGTTCCAATGCCCCAATAGGCACCATCATTTTACTCTTGTTATTTTCAAATAATTACCGGGCATTGTGCTGTACACCTCATTCCCTGCGGCCCTCCCGGCCAACAGGCCATACTACAGACGTGTGCTTGGTACTGACTTGGCCCTATTGTGGAGGGGATCACTTGCAGTCTAGGGTATACATTCATCTAAGTGATCCAAATCCTGCCCCCTCTCTCTCTCTCTCTTTAAATATATATATATATATATATATATATATATATATATATATATATATATATATATATATATATATATAAATAAATACATATAAGTATTTATAAATTATAAACCTACGTACATCTGAACATTAACAAGAACACGGATAAATAAACTGCGGACTTACAAAAAAAATACAGATAAATATGCCTGATCACAAAACTGTCCATCGAGCAATATTTGTAGAGAATTTAATGGCCTTAAACAAAAACCAGAATAAGAAAATTATTTTGAAACTTGGAGAATGATCATATAAAATTACAATATGCTTGAAGATTATGACGTCACCATACTAACAAGAAAGTTTATAAAAACTTCACAGATCAGTTTAATAATTAGTCTACAATTAAAATTTATCAGAAAACGACCTTGTTGAATGACCTGGGTTGTTAACAAATTGTGGATGAATGCAACATATTCAGGAAGTGACTGGAAAATTTAAATGCAGTGTAAATGCTGTACGCTGAACAATTTGTACAGTTATAAATAAGAGCTCTTTTAGTTGATTATTAAGTGCTGTGTATGAAAATCTGTAGATTATTGGTGCATGGAAGTGTTCCTAAACACAATATTGTAGCCAAAGAATAATGTATTTCGTGCATTGAATATTTTAAGCAAAGGAAAAAAAAGATAAACTGAAAAAACTCTCAGAGAGAGAGAGAGAGAGAGAGAGAGAGAGACAATGTTAAGTATAACAGTAATTAAATATATGTACAGTCACACCCAACTGCTCCACAGACCGACCGCCCTCCCGCCCCCGGCTATGCTTGGGCCCAGCCTCGCTCAACTCTAGCCCAGACGTGACTTTGTTTCATATTACCATCTTTTTGACGATAAGGGTATAATGCTAACTTCATTTTCAAAAGGCTATCCAAGTAAACAGCAGACTTTCCACTATACAGAATGCTAATATTTCAAAGTTCAAGCTAGATTTGGGAGAAATATTAATTATTATAAATAAATTGGCAGCTAAAATAGCCGATAAAAATCAACGGTCAATGGAGAAAAAATCTGTGTGAAGCCTCTTACAAAGACTGGAAGGCTATGCTACAGAGGCTATGGCACAGCCCAGGGTTTAAAAACATTTTACATGGCCGCCACACGGCGTAAAGTAACTAAATGTGGCAACTGCGATATTCCAGCTGCCGCAAGTAGTGACCCAGACACTCGAACCGACAGCGCAAGACTTGGTAGAAAGGATGAGGAAGCCGTGTGGAAGGTTTGGTGATTAGTGTAGTTCCTCAGAAGAAAAACGAAACATTCCACTCACTAAATGTAGTGGACACCATCTGGAAACCTTGAGTTTTGGGAACTACTGACAAAGTTCTCTAGATATTGAGCCAATTATTAGTAAGACTAATCCTGAGAATTAATGACAAAATCCTCTAGGTCTCGGATGCAAAGAAATTAACTCATATTGCATTTTGGAGCAAGGGCAACAAATTAGCCCCCAGAAGACTATGAAATGATAGCGCAAAAAACCTAGACTGTATAAAATATGCAACAAATTAGGAAAATGAAAGTTTATCAAATTTCTCAATATTTTAAAAAATTTCAGTCATCTCTAAAAGTAGGATAAAGACAGCCATTTTACACTCATTTCACAGAATATCAGACGGGGATTTAACCTGCAGGTATCTGGACCTCATTCAAATATTTGCGACGGGGCTCCGGCTCATGATAGCAGTGGGTCGTAGGATACTTGAAGAGTTACTCACAAAAAGAATGGTATCGCCAAAATGACGCCACGGAGTCTAATCAATCAAACGGAACTTCAGGAACAACTTTGTTAATTGCTGAATCTAGGGACCGGTTCTACAGTAGTTGACACAGTAACTGAAATTAGTCACGAGGCGAAACAAGTCACACTCGATTTATTTTATGTATTAAGTATATATTTTATTTTAAATATAAAAGTTTTGTATATATTTATTTTTTATGGTTTTATCTAATATCATTCTTCATTTTTTACGTTCACGTATTAAGTTATCATTCACCTTTTCATTATCAATCGCATCATTAATTTATACATTTCATCTTCACTGCTGCGCTGAATAATCCTGGTGGGTTCCGGCACTTGGTCTTCAAGACCTGAATTTCATAATCAGTCAATCAACGGGTGCGATATTTTATTCATCGCCCTTAAAACATAATCATAAAGATGGTCAAACAAGATGGATAAAAGCAGTCTTTGGAGAGCTAAACTGTCTCTTTCGACATGGGTGAACTCTTTCCTAAATGGAAAGAAAAAAAAGAAGTGCGCGTCACAAGAAAAATCGATTAACCTCAAAAAGTGTCTGTGATCCGTAATTCACTTCTCTTCTGGAAATTACTGATGCTGTCGAAATGCCACTCAGACATAAAAACGCTGTTCATCTACGCAACTGATCTGTCCCTGAAGCTTGACATTTACCAAATGCCAAGCGACCAATGCCCTGTGGAGAGCATCGTAAATACTGCTGAAAAACAATGGAGGTATCTGGAGTAACCTAGTTTCTTGGTTCTTGAAGGATACTAAGGGGTTTTCGTTATGATTATAGTGAAGAGTCTAAAGGGATTTCTAAAGGTGATTTTCTCACTAACCATCGTCTGAAGCATTTACGATTCAAATATTTATAGAGTCCAAAGGGATTTCCAAAGATAATTTTCTTACTAACCATCGTCTGAAGCATTTACGATCCAAATATTTATAGAGAGTCCAAAGGGATTTCTAAAGATGATTTTCTCACTAATCATCGTCTGAAGCATTTACGATTCAAATATTTATAGTCCAAAGGGATTTCTAAAGATGATTTTCTCACTAACCATCGTCTGAAGCATTTACGATCCAAATGTTTATAGAGTCCAAAGGGATTTCTAAAGATGCTTTTCTCACTAACCGTCGTCTGAAGCATTTACGACCCAAATATTTATAGAGTCCAAAGGGATTTCTAAAGATGATTTTCTCACTAATCATCGTCTGAAGCATTTACGATCCAAATATTTATAGAGTCCAAAGGTATTTCTAAAGATGATTTTCTCACTAACCATCGTCTGAAGCATTTACGATCCAGATATTTATAGAGAGAACGTGCAATGATAATCTGAAGTGATATATTTTGGATTTTGGCAAACATATACTAATAAAGACAGAAATCTCCACGAATACTATGATTCGTCTACATTACGATGGAATCGGCTGCGACTCTGTTCCGTGGGATATATCAAATCCCTCTTCTTATCTTAATATTAATCGCGATCTATGGAACCTTGTCTATGGTTTATAGCTGTAAGCTACCTTAATGTGGCTACATAAACACACAGTTGTAACCTGAGCCTATTTTTTCATCCGATTTCAGGAAAATTCCATGAAGGGTCTCGTGCAATAAACAATATATCTTGTCCATTCACGAATAATACCAAGCCCTATTGAAGGGTCTTTTTTTTACGTAATTATAACTAATAAATTTATCAAATAAACCAATGTCGATTAGATTTCACAGCGAGATTCCAAATTATCATTTATAACTTATGTTAGTTACCTTTCAGTATTATTAGTTTTTCAAAACAAAAGATTCCAGGTGAACGGAACTTGACCAATCATCTTATTAGCATGGCAGGCAAATCAAAGTCATAACTGTTTCAATCTCTTGTACACAGAAAGTAACTACTCAGAAAGTAACTACAAATTCAGTGTAATTTCGAATTTTTTTTCTTCCGTTTTCCCTAACCACTGAGATCCATCCTCCAAGATGCGGATTTCTCGCTTTCTTCGATATCAAGTCCCTCTTTTTTTCTCCCAAATTTCATTTTATTTTCGTTAGGCCTACGCTACTCAAGGGCTTCGAGTCGCCTTATCTTATCGGTTTCTGAGTTAAACCTCTGTTCAAAACAACGGTTTGAAAGACGCACAACATAAAAGATAGACCCTTTATCGTTCTCAAATGTGGTTAGAGGAGCAATGCTTTAAACACAACAGCAACATAGATTCTGCTCCTCCTCCCGATCAACACAGATGAAAAGGGCACTACAATGTAATGTGCTCCAAAATTCTTTGCCTACGTCATTGCACTATAAGAAGAAGAAGAAGAAGAAGAAGAAGAAGAAGAAGAATGCAGTCAAGTGCAAGCGAGCAACCTTGACTTCGCGCGCTTTGATTTCCCGCGCTTTTGGTCTCGATTCAAGCGTCCCCGTACTGAGGGTTGCTTCAGTTTCATGGGGTTCGCTTTCCTAGCTCGCCACAGCATAACTTGAATAATCAGGTTTCTTGAGAGCTATTGATTCTCATCAATTCGTCGTTTTATATTAAGGCAGGCGTTGAAAGATCCAGGTTAAGACGGCACGAAACGCTTTTAGCAAGAAGCTAATAGTTTCATTAGCCACTGTGGCCCGTGGAGAGAAAGAGTAAAAATCTAATGAACTCACACTTTTGTTAACTGATTATGATTATTTACGGGACTGTTCTTCGTGTTTATCTTACCGTGAACCTTCGCTGTGGAACTGAAAAGGCAGAATGTTCGGAAAGCAGGAAGTTTAGGCATTGATATTAAATAGCAATTTATCATACGACGCTTGCATGCAGCTGCATGCAACAAACCCGGTTTCAACTTAGAGCCTTCATATGTCCGCGAATAGCCTTCATATATCCGCGAATAAAGTGAAACACTGTAGTGCAAGATCTCTCACCTTTGTTCTAAGAGTCTAGGGCATTTTTTTAAAGCTTCACTTCCTTGGTGGCAAATACTGTTTATATCTATGCTGTATTACACTGCTGCTCTCGTGATAAAATTATATGTATGCACAAACACATATAATGTGTGTGTGTGTGTGTGTGTATGTATATATATATATATATATATATATATATATATATATATATATATATATATATATATATATATATATATATATATAAAATTTACATTTATATGGACAGATATATATATTTACATTATATGGACAGAATATATATATATATATATATATATATATATATATATATATATATATAATATATGTACATATATACATAATATATATATATATATATATATATATATATATATATATATATATATATATATATATATATATATATATATATATTTATATATATATATATATATATATATATATATATATATATATATATATATATATATATATATATATATATATATATATATATATATATATATATATATATATATATATATATATATATATATATATATATATACAGACAGACAGATAGAAAGATACACAAACAGTCACATAAACAGATAAATAGACCGATCAGTGCGTCTTGAGATGGTTTGATCCTGTGGAAAGAATGGAGAGCGACAGGTAAGGGAAGGTAGAACTAGGAAGTTCTAGTAGACCAGGTGGAAGAGGTACTGGAGCTTTAAGACCTCATTCTCTAAGAAACAAGGCGTGTAGGGGCTTGCATTACTAGTGATAACTAGTTATTACTGAGAAAGATTTCTGCACGACCCAATAATGGCAATGTTATCATCTCGTTTCATCACTGGACCCATCCCTTATTAGGAGAAACCGCTGATTCATTAGTAATAATATAAAGTATCCCCACTTTAACATATATCAACAGTGTAACGTCTCTCAGAATGTCATCCGGAGTACCTAATCGCCCTAAACCAAGCACCGTTGGTTTCCCCCCGCCGTGTTTTACTAAATTTACCGGACGTTTCCCCCCCTTTTGTATCAATCCCGTGGGGTTATTTATAGCACGGCGAGGCTTAAGGGTTTGTTTAGTGTGTTGTAAAGCCATAAAATCAACCCTAAGATAGTTATGGTCGTTAGCTGACTATTCTTGGAATGGATCAAGAGGGGTAAAGCCATTCTGAAAACCCATTTTTAAAGATTTACAAAAGAATGTTCATGTTTACACCAAGGTTCTTTCGCTGTTTGTACGAAAAACCATCCGTCTGCGTAAAAAGTGCACAAGGAATGATTAATTTGATTTCATTAAAAAACTGCTTTTAACTTTTTATGTAACGTAGCAACCTTTAATTACCGTCAAGATGCTTTGAGAAATTATACTCATTATACTCGATCATATCTGGGATGTCTTGAACGTCGGAACTCACGGCGCAAGAGTGCTCGATTTGAAAGTCATTATATTCTACTTTTCCTGGTTTAAGAAGTATTACGATGTGAAGGTTTTCAAGGATAGTCGTTAAAATGTGCGTTTATCAACACTCACATAAACACCATAACACTCCCACTCAGTAACAAAATTAATAACCGAACGCGCATTTGCACTACAAACACGCAATATACCTTATACGCGTGTGTAATTTTTCCTTTTCCGAACGCCTACTTCTACTAGTTTGTAATATTATATCGCGTGATTCCCAAACGAAATTCATAATGGCAATAACAAAACCTCTCACCAACGGCAAAGTTCTTCTTCTTCTTCCTCTTCTTGAAAGACTTTTAGTAGAGATCTGGAGATAATCGAATAAAGTTGGAATAAAGCGATGCACGAATCGGAGACTTTGATGGAAATGAAAGGATGACATCTGAAGATTAGATGGCGCTGGAAATGTGCGATTTGAGCAGAACAGAGAAAGTGAAAAGGACGGATAATACAAAGGACTTTCTAACTGGGAAGGGACGTGATGAGGAAAGTAGTAGGAAATATACGAGGGAGGTAGGAAAATCTGGGACAGAATACTGAAGAACTGGGAGATACTACGAAGAATTCACGAAGAGAGGAAGTGGAGGGAGAACTTAACTCCCTGATAAAAAAAAAAAGTTAAAATTCCAACAGAATGGAACAGGCTAACCAACATCTCCCTGAAATAAGATTACTAAAATATTTATAACGGCCAGGAAAAAAAAATATCCTATATGAAATAACGAAAACCTATCAGATCCTCAGGACTGAATATCTAAGAAGCCGCCCAATTAATTTAGCCGCTCTCTTGAATGAGTTGAGTAAATATCAATGCATGCACGGAAATTACCCACAGAACTCTTATTTGCTTGTTTTCCTCCAAATGATTGAACATAACCCTGTGTAAACTACTGTGCTCTACAGGGTGAAGGGAAATATTTTTCCTTTTCTCTCTCTCTTTTTTTTTTAATGGAGAGGAGAATGGTTTTTGAGAAGCATCTAAAGATTGATTCTCAATCCATGATTATAATATATGACACGTCGCGCATCGCGTTCCTCTCATTTACACCAATAAAACCTACCCTCACATTCTGAAAGTACTTATTTACATATCTTAAATGGACGTCATCTCATGATCTTTCCCCCATAGCAGATGCGCCCTCTTCTGAAAAAATCGAGTAAGATTTTACGGGGAGTTTTTTTCCACCAAAAATTCTTTGTCGGCAAAATATTGAAAAGCTATCGAAAGATTCGTGCTGACGACCTTACAATCGTCAAACAACCTTCATTCATATTTGTTGCTACACAATAGCGGTGATGCACACTCAGTGATGGAGAGAAAAAGACGTTTTTAAAGTTCTTACAATTCACATTTAAACGCACACAGCCTGCCAGATAAACGCACAGACAAACGGAAAGACTCAAAAGACATTTCATAAGTTCTTGAAACTCTCATTTAAACGCAGATAGCCTGCCAGATAAACGGACAGACAAACGAAGGATTCAAGGTCTGGAGGAGGGGGGGGTGGGGAGTTGTGGAGACTTCTTTTTTAGTGAAGCCACGGAATTGATTTTCACGTCACTTTATTCAGGAAAGTGGTTACGTCACGAAAATCCATTACATGATTCATTTATGTTCCCAGATCTCAAACTTGAAGCAGATCGTCGTTGCCAAACGTTCTCTTTTCGCTATCATTATTATTCATAATATATGAATCCATTCAGAAATAACATGACGTAAAGTGAATCTTTCTAAAAAATATGAATCCATCCAAAATTAACTTGACGTAAAGTGTATCTTTGTAAAAAATATGAATCTATTCAAAATTAACATGACGTAAAGTGAATCTTTGTAAAAAACATGAATCCATTCAAAATTAACATGACGTAAAGTGTCTCTATGTAAAAAATATGAATCCATTCAAAGTTAACATGACGTAAAGTGAATCTTTGTAAAAAAAAAAAAAATATGAATCCATCCAAAATTAACTTGACGTAAAGTGTATCTTTGTAAAAAAAAAAAATATGTATCCATTCAAAATTAACATGACGTGAAGTGAATCTTGTAAAAAATATGAATCCATTCAAAATTAACATGACGTAAAGTGTATCTTTGTAAAAAAAAAAATATGAATCCATTCAAAATTAACATGACGTAAAGTGAATCATTGTAAAAAACATGAATCCATTCAAAATTAACATGACGTAAAGTGAATCTTTCAAAAAAATATGAATCCATCCAAAATTAACTTGACGTAAAGTGTATCTTTGTAAAAAATATGAATCTATTCAAAAATTAACATGACGTAACGTGAATCTCTGTCAAAAATATGAATCCATTCAAAATTAACATGACGTAAAGTGTCTCTATGTAAAAAATATGAATCCATTCAAAGTTAACATGACGTAAAGTGAATCTTTGTAAAAAAAAAATATGAATCCATCCAAAATTAACTTGACGTAAAGTGTATCTTTGTAAAAAAAAATATGTATCCATTCAAAATTAACATGACGTGAAGTGAATCTTGTAAAAAATATGAATCCATTTAAAATTGACATGACGTAAAGTGAATCTTTGTAAAAAAACATGAATCCATTCAAAATTAACATGGCGTAAAGTTTATCTTTGTGAAATTACTAAGTCAAGAAAAAATTGAATAACTGAATGTATAAAATGGGTATTTCAATACTGAACGAGAAATTCTTCACTGTTTACATGTTTACAGTTCCGACTTTCTTTTTTGGGGAACAGTATCGATTATAATTAGGTCATCCAGTCTAGAAACGCGTGTTGCTATTTTCCGAGACTGAAATAGGGTGGGGGATGTTCTTTGTTCACATATAACTCTCTTTCTCTGCTGGTGTTCCTTAATTCATATTCGTTTTTCATATACATAGATACATATACATACATACATACACACACACACACACACACACACATATATATATATATATATATATATATATATATATATATATATATATATATATATATATACATATACATGGAACTAATCAACACATGAGCAAAGCGTTTCACAGAAATAAATTTCTGACTCACATCGGGATCGAACCCGGTCTCTCCAATGAAAGGCCAGGTGTGCTATCCTGGCCTTTCATCTGAGAGGCCGGGGTTCGATCCAGATGTGAGTCAAATCTATATATAAAAGCCCTTTCTCCTTAAGATGTCTGGACTCCAGATGGTGTTAGCATTACAGTACTCAACATTACTCCTGAATGAGGTTGCTAGTCCTATTTTCCATCCTGTCTGCGACCCGCCACAATCGACAGATTACAAGGTACTTTATTTCCTGCTTAGATCAACATGGGCAAAATGAAAATTTCCAGGAAATGGGACTGACCCGCTTCCTCTGCGTGAGAGGCAGGGCTGTAAACACTTTCCCAATCGCGTTTTCTCTAAAAGGAATTAGCATTTGCGGACGAGGATTCATCCCCAGGTTAAAGGACGGATTGCGCCTAAGACACTTCGGCGCATTTTTCACTTGTTTCTTGACGTTCGAGTCGAACATTGCACAATTCCAGTTTCTCAAGAGTCACTGATAGTTGGCATTGATGTGAAATGGAACGTGGAATCACAGATTTGGTTGCTTCATGTTATAAAGGACGGATACGTAAAAATATACACTTTTGAACATCCATCAAAAAATATAAGGAATGGCAAACTTCCTCAGAGAATCACTATGGCGGCTCCGGGCCTCGTCTGTAGCCCACTGCCGCTTCCAGCAGATTCTTCAGGTCCCTGACATCAATTAATCTTATTAGCATGGAGCGTTATTATTCATTATATGATCCCCTTTTCACTGACAGTTATTAATAAAGCCGGAATAACAAAATAAAAGGCAATATACAATTGTGGTACTAAAAAAAAAAAAAGTCGATAGCCTTTACATGGACCACCGCTTGATTTATTCACTATAAGTACAGTGTTATTTTATCTGCACTGCTAATTTTGCTTACGATTTAGGAAAACTCCAGGGAATCATCACTTTATCCTTTCAGTTCACAAAGAATATATATGTATATATACATGTATATATGTATGTATATATATATATATATATGTGTGCGTGTGTGTGTAAAGACAAAATCCACAAAGGAAAGAAAAAACAATGGAGTGCTGGTGAGGCCTTTCGACTGTCGTCCTTTGCTTAACTAAGTAAAGGACGACAGTCGAAAGGCCTCGCAGCACTCCAGTGTTTCTCTTTCCTTCGTGGATTTTGTCTTTATTTATACATCCATTAAGTTCCATACTTTCGTGATTCAGTTATACATATATGTGTGTGTGTGTGTCTTGAGGTGGAACAGGTAAATGCACTATGATCTGCTCTAGCAGCATAAATAACCCAAATAGAGACGGGGTCTATGATGAATGCCAAAATATGACTCATTAATGAAAGAGAGACCAGCATCATATCAATGGAGAGTAATGTAGTAGAAGAGTGATACACTGAATACAAAGTATGTGCTGGACCTCAGTAAATAAAAGCTTGCTCTCCTGCTAAAAAAGGGGGGGTGGGTAATCTTTTACAGCGCCCACTTATGAAGTACCTGAGTCTTAATTATATTTGCAATGTTCCTATATATATCAATTACTGTGCCGCTTTTCAGTGACCCCAAACAAAAGGTTAGTGGCCCTTTGAACCTAATATGTATCAAATACATATCAAAATCCCGAGGTATTCCTTAAGAAGTTTGCTGAAAAATTTGCCCACTTAATGCCGTATCAAATAAATATCAAAATCCCGAGATATTCCCTTAAAAGTTTGCTGAAAAATTTGCCCACTTAACCCAGTGTTATTGCTTGTATCTGCAATTTGTATTAGATGTATTCTCGGCTGTCGAATATTACAAGGAACATAAAATATATAGTGGTTCTTACAACCAGACTGATGAATCAATTTCAGCCTTTACAAATTCATTCATTCAAAGTATATTCATTACCTCAAGCAACTTTAACCTCTTTGTTTACAAACCACCTATACGGCTTTTGGAAAGAGATCTAATGAGCGTATTCTCCTTTATTCAGGAATGTTTTGTTGCAACGATTATATATGGCCAACTGTTGTAGTCACTTCTATGATCCTATCGACTGATGCCTGTGAACGTCAGAAATCTTAACCATCTCGACTGATGCCTCTGGACGTCAGAAATATTAACCATCTCGACTGATGCCTCTGAACGTCAGGAATATTAACCATCTCGACTGATGCCTCTGAACGTCAGAAATATTAACCATCTCGACTGATGCCTCTGAACGTCAGGAATATTAACCATCTCGACTGATGCCTCTGAACGTCAGAAATATTAACCATCTCGACTGATGCCTCTGAACGTCAGAAATATTAACCATCTCGACTGATGCCTCTGAACGTCAGGAATATTAACCATCTCGACTGATGCCTCTGAACGTAAGAAATATTAACCAGTGCAATCATCTCCAAACGACCCTTCATGGCACAGCAAAACTGAAAACTAAAGGAAAACCCTTCGTTAGATAAAATAATTCTGGAGTTATAGTCACCGAAGTTGAAGAAAAATAACAAACTGCGATCAAAGTTCTCGCATGAGGAAGTATACTTTTCCCAAACAACATCGGCATCGATTGCGGATGTCACAAACTACATAGCTGATATACTGACAGGTAATCACTCGTAAAAGAATTCCCACAGCACTCCTTTGACCTGAAGGTGATTTTGTCGTAACCGCACGACTAGGTGTAAAATACCATAAATTCCTTTCGTCAAAGCATCAAGTAGCCAGTTAGGATAAAGACAACCCATAACCCTCCCCCCCCCAGAAGAAAAAGCAAAAAATACGCGACATGAAGAGCATTAAAATGATTAAAAAAATGGATCCCTTCCCATAAAAATATCTATAGGGATCTGTGTTTTAAACATTTCAACTTCAAGTTCCGCAATTCATCAGCAAGATCTCGCACACTTGGCGAATGAGACCTTAAGCATAGGCTGTGTGTGAATGATACTGAGAAGGAATCGAAGGGCGCAAGAATTTTCCCCCGGTAATTGCCGACGTCCAATTAAGCTTTTAACACTTATGACCTTTTCGCTTCCGCATGACCTTCCTCACCGTTTCCAAAATTGGCCCGGGCCTTTAGGTGTGTGCTTGTTTTATCCTTGGAAGGCGGCTGTGATTTTTTTCAGCGTTTTTTTTTTTTTTTTATAATGTAACCGGCGCGGCGGTAAGAACAATGTTCCACTGTCACGTGTGGTCATTAAAGTGTTTGAATGATAGATATTTAACTCGTTACCAAAATGTTTTGACCGTTTTACTATAATCTGTGTAGCCACATTAATGAATAAATAAGCACACACATTATATATATAATATATATATATGTAGAATCTATCACTTTTACCAGACACATTTATATATATTCTTCGCTTTTTTATATATATAACATCCAAACACAAGAAATATATATATATATATATATATATATATATATATATATATATATATATATATATATATATATATATATATATATATATATATATATATATGTGTGTGTGTGTGTGTATGTATGCAATGCAGTGAACCTTTACCCCAAGAAGAATAATTCCTGAAAAAATAAAACTATGATAAATTCAACTCTTAACTGCTAAATCAGTGATTTCTATAATCACAGATGGTCGTGGCAGAAGTCATAGTATTGTACAGTCCCTGTACCTGATGAGTAAGGTACATCTGAATGAATGGCAGGTTCCACAAAAATGAATGAGATGAAAAATAGATGTCCCTTTTGTATAAGGAAACGATGATCATGAACTCAGCAAGAGTTATTCGCCCAGAAGAGTTGCAAATGACTAATAGGCTTTTGATTGGAACATTAAGCCTGAACAAGAGGATTTTTAAAGGAGATGCAGTTTGGCTCTAGGTAAGGAAGAGGGAATGCGGACAGGTGTTTGCGAGAAGTTTTCAAGTCAAGAAAAGTCGTATGTGGCATGCATCAGATATATATATATATATATATAATATATATATATATATATATATATATATATATATATATATATATATATATATATATATATATATATATATATATATATATATATAGGGTGAGAGAGAAAGACAGAGAAACTAATTACCTTCCAAACTCAACCCCACTGAGCAGTTTTCACTAATACAGGACGGTTCTAGAGAGAAAAATAACAACAAAGTGGTCCTGTCAAATTTATGCTTTAACTACTTGATCGTGGATAAAATTCCTGTGAAAACTCTCAGAAAAACCAAGCCGTTACATACACCTACACAAAAGGTTCACCCGTAGCACGTTGAACCAAGATCCACAGGGCCAGTCACCTCTTTCTCCAGTACCTCTGGAGATCCCTGTTAATATTTCCGAATCATACTCTTTTCCACTAAACCTATTTATTCTCTTCAATTTATTCCACGTGATCAAACATCTCAAAACACTGGTCCTTCATTTCACCTATAGCAACTTTTCACCACGTATGGCTGTCGTCACATCTCTCACGCTTTCATTCTACTTGTGCAGTTTATCTAACGCCAGCAACTCTGCAACTTAAATCTTTTCCATTGAATTTTTATTCAACATCCACGCTTTACTTCCATAGCGGAAAGTTGGCTCAAAAATTTCTTATTACATTCTCCCCTTGGACTCCATCGACGCTCCATGTCACTTTACAATCTGTGCACATAACCTGTTCACTGTATATATATGTCTGTATATACATACATACATCATATATATATATATATATATATATATATATATATATATATATATATATATATATATATATATATATATATATATATATATATATATATATAATATATATATATGTAATATATATATAATTTATATATACAGTATATATATATATAATTTATATATATACACGTATCAGAAATATGATTATTCTCAACAATCTGGAGTAAGAAATTGATTAATTACTGAAGAGATTAATACGCTGTTTTTTTTTCTAAAAGAAAGGAGTTGCACAGATCAGATATTTGTATTAAAAAATATCGTACACCAATGTACGGAATTTAAAAATCTCCTGATAGTTGCCACTGATTACGCGAAAGCATTTAATAGGCTTTAAACACTAATATTACGGAAGATCTTGCGTCACTATGACATTCCCGTAAAATATGCAAAGCTAACTGAAAATGTTCATGAAGTATGTGAAGAGTTAATGCTGATGGGGTCTTGTCAAGAGGATTTGCAGTAAATAGTGGAATGCTAAAAGGCCTTCTCATACATTTTATAGTGCAATAAGTGGCCGAAGATGGAAGACAAGGTTTAGTAGGAAGCGACGATAGAAACATGACAGATTTAGAATATAAAGATAGCCTTGTTTTAACCAGTAAAACAGCACAAGCTCTACAAAGCTTTCTTGATAAAATGAGCCTTGTTTTAACCAGCAAAAACAGCACAAGCTCTACAAAGCTTTCTTGATAAAAAGAGCCTTGTTTTAACCAGCAAAACAGCACAAGCTCTACAAAGCTTTCTTGATAAAAAGAGCCTTGTTTGAACCAGCAAAACAGCACAAGCTCTACAAAGCTTTCTTGATAAAATGAGCCTTGTTTTAACCAGCAAAATAGCAAAAGCTCTACAAAACTTTCTTGATAAAATGAGCCTTGTTTTAACCAGCAAAATAGCAAAAGCTCTACAAAACTTTCTTGATAAAATGAGCCTTATCTTAACCAGCAAAACAGCACAAGCTCTGCAAAGCTTTCTTGATAAAATTAGCCTTGTCTTAACCAGCAAAACAGCACAAGCTCTACAAAGCTTTCTTGATAAAATGAGCCTTGTCTTAACCAGCAAAACAGCACAAGCTCTACAAAGCTTTCTTGATAAAATGCACCATATACCGAGAGAGACGGGACGCAAATAAATCTTAGAAAAGCAGGAGTCAGGACGACACAGTATGCCCAAGGGATGAAAAAACACTGGATGGAGAAATGATTAATGAGTCTGTCTTTTCAAATATTCAGGAAGAATGATATGTCCAGCACAGGGTTTACTCCGTTGGAATTTAGTGAAAGATCTAAAAGGTCAAACCAAAGAATAGGCAAGCTGAATAAGGCTGGAAAGTCAATTAGACAAATTGCATACGAAAGCCTGGTCCGGTCTGCATTGTTATCCGACCTTGAATCGTGGTATGGCAATGGAACTATACCTAAAAGATTTTCTTGATGTTAAAACAAAGTTTGATGAGGAATATTGGGATTCAGATGGAAAAATGAAGTAGAAAAGTCAAGGAGATGGAGATGGCTTGGATCACAGGAGAGGTTCGACCTTGCGTTAACCGGATCACAGCAAACGTCTGTGGCGGCATTCGAAAACGTTTCCCACAGCACTGTCCGAAGCTTGGTCGCCGAAGAAGCGACCAACGCTGGTCTCAAAATTCACGTTCCTCGTGGACAGGTTCGAGTTACTTCATCTAGAGAGGATTCACAATGTTCGGTTTTGCGTCGGTGCTGAAACGAAAATATTGGCTAGTTGGCTGAAAGTTTGCAAAAAAAAAAAAAAAAAAAATTAATTCATGAATTAAGTCCTAAAAATGGGCCGATTCTGATATGCAGAAGCTATACAATTTTTTTCTGGCTTTTCTTTTAACAGTGGTTTATGGCCGAAGTAATTAAGGGGTAAGTGATTGTTTGAAAGTAATCTTGTAACATAAAATCATGAAGTGAGTAATGTTCCAATCCCATACTGTGAAATGAATTTTTTTAGGTAGTTTTACTCTGAAATCAAAGATGCAGTTCATATCAGCCTTGAAAAATGCAGGACTCCTATCAAGTTAATTCTTCTGCCCCAAAAACCTAACTTACTGACAGCTAATTGTCTTCGGTAACGCGATCTTCCACAAGCGTCATATTTTGGACCACAGAAAACATCTATAAACTGACCATACATCTTTCACCCCACTAAAGAAATATCTATTGGTAAGGGCTTACAGAAGCATATGTTACCTGTATATCACTATAAACAGATAAATAAACACACTCACTCACTAAGCCATTCTCCTCTAAGGGGAAAACGTATATAAGATGTGGGCATTCACGCCCATGCATAAGTATTCAAGCAATAAACACGCTCCTTGGGCCCTGACATAAAAAGGTGGCAAGTGGCTTCGTACCTTACAGTTCACTAGTTTCTGTTTTTGAAGCCATTGCCAAATAATCTTACGTCTGCAGCTAGATTTTGCTAATTATAGAGAGCTGGAGTAACCTTCTATTCGAACGGAAAACAAAACAAAGGCTACGCTTTAAAGAGTATTTCCGACCATATTTAACAGAAATGTACTAAATTATCGTAGAGCGCAAGATTATATATATATATATATATATATATATATATATATATATATATATATATATATATATATATATGTAAATTCTGACCTAATCAGGATCGAACCCCAGTCTCCCAAATGAAATGACAGGGCGCACCAGTTGACCCACATAGGCGACTTTTAAAACGAAGTTGGGACCTCAGTACTTCTGTACCCAAGGTTTTTCCCGGGCAAGCTGCTGCCCAACATACCAGCGGCATTTTACCCAACTTCCCGACCCACAGTAAGTCATTTCATCCGAATTACCCTTTTAGCGTGAATATGATGTAATTAATGAACACGTGTTACACAGAAATAAATTTCTGACTCACATCAGGATCAAACCCCGGTCTCTCAATACATATACCGTGATCCATTCAAATTTGAGAGAGAGAGAGAGAGAGAGAGAGAGAGAGAGAGAGAGAGAGAGAGAGAGAGAGAGAGAGAGAGAACGTGCATTATAAAATGATGACAACAAATGATGAACGTGATCATAGTGAACTATGGCAAGTATAATCCGTAGGCTTCACTTCTCGATTCAGTACAATTTCCACAAAAAACCACAATTGATAATTAAAGAACGGAGTCAAACTAAAGATAAAAAATACTTATGAAACCCGTCGCAACATTAAGCCCGCTAAAAGACATGATTTAGCTACAACAGAAGAAACGCCTACTCACCCAACAGCACTGTGGAACTTCTCGACCAATAAGAAATATCCAGGAAAGTCAGGAACAACTTTCAAAACTTGATCGAAGAGACGGATAATTACGACACCAAGTCATCCAGAGGTTGTTTTCACTCGCCCCCTTGGTCCATCCTCTCTATTTTCCGGGGGCTTTGTTTGGGAAGCACAAAATCAACTCGTTTCAGCGTTTATGAAAGGGGTTGGTCACGAGGGACGGCTCAGAGAGAGAGAGAGAGAGAGAGAGAGAGAGAGAGAGAGAGAGAGAGAGAGAGAGAGAGAGTTACGAAACAACAGTATTCAAAGGGAACTGAAAGAATATTTAACAAGTCTTGTTATTTAAAACACATTCCCCAATGTCATGATTACCAAACTGGCCAGAATTCGTAAAACAGTTCCTGCTCAATCCACCGCTTCTCTCATCACATGTCAGGACGCCGAATTTTCTCAGCTAAAGACTGTTTTCTCCTTAACGAGCTCGAGCCGTAATCCTCCGCCTATTGAATCATCGTCAACTTCCTTTACTGGAAACTCCTGCCTTGAAAAATCGCAGTGGCCGCTCATTGTCTCTCAAAATCTGGAGAAAGCGACTGAAACTCGACGTCCGAAGCGCGGAGCACATGGCCGCTCGCAATGCCCAATCTGGATCGTCTGAGAAGGTACACCTTCGGCTTCTGTGAGGCCATGCATATGGCATCGTCGACAACCGTTTTCTTTGTCAACCTTTATTTCCATTTTCTATACTCGTGCGCCACCATTTTCTTTGGCGTTTCGTTTATGCCCTCGTTTTCTGTGATGAATCAAGGTTGTCGATTCATAAACCAACCCCCCCAGACATGTGAGAGTTATGGAGTGGAGTACTACATGACAGGACAACTGCTCTATATTTCATGCAAGCATGAAATAAAGATGCAAAATATCTGCTTATCGATTTGGCTGATTTTTTTCTTACTGCAAAGTTAAGTTTAAACTCACTATGTGGAAAGATTTTAAGTTGAAAAAAAAAAATTTAAACACTTTGGACCTGTAAGAATATTTTAGACCCAGCTTGCTGAAATCGGAAATATATCAGACTAGTCAAAAAAGGTAGAGATTAGCCCTCGTGTCTCTTCCGTCTACACTCCGATTTGAACGTCGGCTCTATTTCATTCAATGTACAAGAAATTGTCCGATGAAACTGTCAAACTCGACATAAAGGAAAGCAAATGAGTCAGGATGAGCGGCAAAGAGACTTTACCGCAGGATAGAAGGTTGAAAAGAATACAAAAAAAGCGGAGAATAAAAAAAATCGTTCGACTGTTTCCCGGTCTCACAATCAAGTTATGGTGCTTCCGATATCCTTATCAGTGCTTGGCTGCGATATCACTGAAAAGTGCGCAGGCGTCGACACCTACATGTTTCCCGCTTAATAGAATACTCGTCCATTTCTGTAAATGAATGCCGTTAACCGCTGCAACTTCGCAGCTGAGACGAAAATGGTCTGTGTAAGAAGCTGCCTTTCTATATCTGAAGCTGAATCTCAATATAAGTTCCTGAAAATATAATTCCATTCTACCGGTTTCTGTTCCACCAACTGCAATACTTGGACGAGATTCAGAGGCGCCTTTGCAATACGTGTGCAGTTTAAAAACCCGCCGTCCAATGGAATGATTTGGCGGGAGATCTTCACGAATTGTGAATGGCTGACGAAAGTGACGTCACGATCCTATTGATCATCTCACCAGCGAGAGCGACTGAACATCCCCGGAGAGAGTTCGCCACACGATGATATTGATCCTGCCGTTGTCAGAAAATATCTACCACAGCGATATTTATCCGTATTCAACCGAATTTCCAGGTAGTTCTTGCAGCTGGAAATAACGAGCGATTCTAGCTGCAGGGCGAACTGCAAAAAACCTTAGCCGTGGCTAGCGTAACCTTTAAGTCAGGCTTCGCAGGCGTGACTTATTTTCCAGGCTGACATTTCCCATCCACTGCAGACCCGATGCGGTAAGCAGTGTCTCCCGGAGAGCCAAAACACAGAGGCGGGGGGAGGGACGGGAGGGAGAGGAGGAGGGTGACGGCCAGCAGCAGCTGCAGCAGCGGCAGCAGCAGCAGCAGGCTGAAGTCACTTGTGTCTCTTTCGCTTCACTATGAGATCCGACTCTGAAGGCCTGACGGATACAACACCTGGCCATGTGAAGGACGCGCAGCCACCTCCTACATGCTCTTCAACCACAAGGTAGGAGGCACGGCACCTTTGTCATCCTCAACCCCCTCGCGCAGACAAATAAGACCAAAACACTCGGCTGGACGAGAAGGCGATGATTTCCATCGGCTGGTCAGCGGGAAACTCGTGACCGCAGGATCTTCGTCAGGATGACAGTGGATTGGTGCTTGCCTTGTCTGTGCGCTTGTGATTGGATGGGTTGTTGAAGCTTCGCGTTTGGTCCCTGGAAAGCAACACAGGTCCACTGATGGGCACGATTCGGAGTGAATGTCATACACCTGTGTCTATGTATTTCAGGCTAAGTGTATATGTGTATGTATATAATATATACAGTATATATATAAATAAGGTTCAGTAATATTCAGTGCCAGCGATTTTATCATCACCAGCCAAGAAAATGCTTCCAACTTGCCATGTTTTCTGCGACATTTTAATGAGACTTCTATAGCAGCAGATAATTTTTGTTTGCTATAAGCCAGAATTAATGTTGCTTTAAAAATCTATCAAAAGTGTACTTCTTTCTGATAATCGTTAAATTGGTCTGTTCTTTAGGTGTATACGTTCAAGATGATGTGATGTCAATTATTAATTTCCATATTCTACTGACTCGAGATCTCTAAGAAGCAAAATTAACCGTAAAGAGAAAAGGTAGTGTGTTCTTTTCTCCAGACCCTTAATGGATCTTTCCAAGGACTGTCAATATTTCCAAGGGCCTTATGTCCAAGGAGGTGAGGGGAAACTGTAAATCAACGTTAAACTTAGATTTTAGGAACTGACAATATAATACCGAGAGAAGGTGTTAATGATGACTTAACCAGCTGAAATTTCAGTTTTACGTATCTAGCAATGTTGAGACCCTAATACACGCCGAGGATGTGAATGGATCGTCCTAATAATTTTGCCATTATTATTACTCCCAAATGGAATGTATTCCACCAGCGATAATTTATATCACATCATCATGAACTTATTCACCTAAAGCACAGCTCAATGTAACTATTAACAGAAGGAAGTATACTTTTGACAGATTTTTAAAGCAACATTAATTTTGGCTTATAGCAGACAAAAATTATCTTCTGCTACAGAAGTCTCATTAAAATGTCGCAGAAAACATGTACATCGGCTGGCAAGTTGGAAGCGTTTTCTTTGCTGGTGATAATAAAATGACTGGCACTGAATATTACTGAAGTTTATATATATATATATATATATATATATATATATATATATATATATATATATATATATATATATATATATATATATATATATATATATATATATATATATATTTACATATATACACAGAGAGTTAGACATTCATGGTTTTCTCATTATACATAAAACGTTACTTAAACAAATTAAGTTCAGGACAATGCATCGCTTATCCGCAAAATTTCAGCCGTGAATCTTCATCTGATTTCGAATTTTAAGTTTACACTTATCTTAGAGTTTTATGATGTAGGCAGAGATTATATAATCCCAAATTCACGTGCTCTCCTAGATACGTTTGTATGTGAATAACACACGTACACATTATATGTATATATAAACATTTATATATTTATACATATATATATATATATATATATATATATATATATATATATATATATATATATATATATATATATATATAACGTCTGTGTGTGAGGAAGCGTCGTTAATGTATAAGCATGTCCATGCACGCACATGGATTTGAGATCTTAAATTTTTTCAACATTACCCCATCCTAAATGTTAGGCAGCTGGTTCTACGATGCAGTCGAACTACTCGTACAAACTCCCTTCAGCCCGGTTACAAATCCATAACCCGCCGATGAGCAAGTCACGACGTTAAATTTGAAGTCACGTGAATTTAAGACCCGACCAATTGCCTTACGCTTTCGCCAGATAGATTTTTGTTCAGTAACCCTAATGGCGATCATACTCATTATAATGATGACGGTGACAATTGTAATGTTGATGATGATAAGCCATTTTTTATGCGGTTCTCTGCATGACTACTACCCTAGTCCTAGCTTCGATTTTCGGATATTTGGTCCATGGGCTAGTGACTGCTTGAGACATGGCTTGCATACTACACTGGTCAGGAGAACCCGCATGGATACTTGTTTCTGCGACATAGGTTTCAATAATAATATCAGCAACGAAAGAAGTATAAAGTTGCAGATTGTAGCGATTTATTATTATTATTATTATTATTATTATTATTATTATTATTATTATTATTATTATTATTAAAGTGCATCTATATTGAAAAATCAACAACTCCAATGAAATGCTATTATGTGGAAGTGATAACAGTAGAACGAAGAAACCGTAAATATAGCCAAGTAATGTATAACTGAATCACGAAAATATGGAACGTGACGAATATATAAATAAAGACAAAATCCACGACGGAAAGAGAAACAATGGAGTGCTACGAGGCCTTTCGACTTGTCGACCTTTACTTAGCGGACTAAGTAAAGGACGACAAGTCGAAAGGCCTCGCAGCACTCCACTGTTTCTCTTTCCTTCGTGGATCTTGTCTTCATTTAGAGTCAAGTAATGTTGAAAACCAACTCACAGATAAATCAAATAAACAAATATGTAAGCGTAAACGAAAATTATTATAAAGAAATCATTTAGAGCTTTTAAGCAATCTGCACTCTTCCCAAGTGTCTGGCCGGTGATTGCCATACGTGAAGTTAGGCAATAGGGGCAAAAGTAATTTGAGACAGGACCACTACTCGTTCTTTTCTAATGTTCTTCAAGGAATCTGCCCAGGCAATACAGAATTTCTTCATATTCTTTATTTTCTGCTGCCGCTAAATGATCTTGTGTTACATGGTTACATGAGTCATAAATCTTCGTTATCTAATATTGGTACAGTGGGATCATGTCAAGATTAGCGAACCCACTCGCAGCAGGGTTCGCCATTCTTTACAAGAAGATTATTGGGTTCGTTTTTCCTTACATATAATCGGGTTCGCTGTTCTAGACACGAACACTTCGGTACCAGACATTTGATCCCCCAGGGGCTAGTACTAAACAAAGTGAAATACATTTGACCACCCAGGGGCTAGTACTAAACAAGGCGAAATATATTTGACCCCCCAGGGGCTAGTACTAAACAAGGCGAAAAACATTTGACCACCCAGGGGCTAGTACTAAACAAGGCGAAATACATTTGACCCCCAGGGGGCCAGTACTAAACAAGGTGAAATACATTTGACCACCCAGGGGCTAGTACTAAACAAGGCGAAATACATTTGAACCCCCAGGGGCTAGTACTAAACAAGGCGAAATATATTTGATCCCCAGGGGCTAGTACTAAACAAGGCGAAATACATCTGACCACCCAGGGGCTAGTACTAAACAAGGTGAAATACATTTGACCACCCAGGGGCTAGTAATAAACAAGGCGAAATACATTTGACCACCCAGGGACTAGTACTAAATAAGGTCAAATACGTTTGACTCCCAGGGGCTAGTACTAAACAAGGCGAAATACATTTGACCACCTCCCAGGGGCTAGTACTAAACAAGGCGAAAGTGTAGATGAATCACTGTTTCGCCGTATTTAGTACTAGCCATCATGTGAAATTGGAGTTCGGACCGGAAAGGGTTGGCCATTCTTTACATGGGGATTACGGGGTTCGCTGTTCTTGACATGGGAATGATGGGTTCGCTAATCTTGACGTGATGCGTACAATGAATTAAAAGTTCTGCGAGGTGTAGGTTAAGAAGGCCTCAGTAGATATCGTCCATTAAAATCTACGATAAATGGGCAATGGTTAAGACACGCACCCAACCATTATTAAGGAAAACCCCACCTCAAGAGAGTAAGGTAGAGACGCATCAATGGTAATTCGAGCGGGAGCCTTTAGATAGAAAGTTTAGGTTAAAGAAATAAACATTCTAGTTAAGGAGCTTGAAGATAAAAGGTGTACGAATTACCAAAAGAGAAGTCAAGTTAGGTTAAAGTCAAGAAGCGCAAACTTTATCTAAATAGGAGCTCAACTGAAGAAAGCAAAGTTAAAAACCGCCATTTTCAAAACTAATTTAAGTTAAAAAAATACGTTCAAGTTAAGAAGTCAATTCAGGTTAAGAAAATCAAACTTATAACGTGCAATGGTAACCGTACATACACAAACATTTTCCTCTAAACTAAACAATGTCAATTCCACAATTTTGAATCCGTTGGTTAGCCATAATCAAAGCAGCTCTTTCTGTTGTACATAATAAAAAATTTACCGAGTTAATATTATTTATGAAAACGCAATTCCACTGCACTACACAGTTCTTCGCACCAGATGAATTTGGCGATGAGTGGTACAGTATTTAAGGCTTACGGAAAATTCTTTAAAATTAGAGAAGATCTGGCATTCTCAGTATTATTTACAAAAGTACATTATACTTTGTTTTTGTGACTGTTTATCTTACTTATTATATCGAATAATCCAGAATATAGTTCATTATTAATACTGTGATCACCGGTGTTGCTGCCATTTTACCCAAAAAAAAAAAAATCTCTAAGGACTATTTAAATACTGAGTCATATTCCGCACTGTCGGGCTCAGGAAGTAGCTACGTTACTCCAGCCAGTGAATATCAATAATACGCCGATAAGTGTGGGCGTAATGCTTCTAACCGGTAACATCCACTTTCGTTTTTCAGGGGAACTCACCCTTCCTTCTTTCTTACAAGACCTTGACAATAATCTCTCCTAATCACCTTTTATTCCTTCATTTACTGATTTTCGAAACCGATTTTTACTTGTTTGTTACTTTCAGTTTTAGTGTACGCGACCCTACCGTTTTTCCGTCATTCACTCTGAACGTAAAAATTTAATCTTTTGTTTAATTGTACAAACATAGTTTTTTATGTTTTAAATAATTCAGTTTGAAATAAAAGAGAAAATTTAGGAAATAGTGATCCTGGTTCTTAAGATACAGTTGAACTGTATTCTGAAAATAATAAATGGCAGATAATTAGAATAATAAGACTGGTTTCACAGTTCCTTTTCGGCAACGTTTGTCATTTTTATCAAACACATACATCATAACATATATGTTATTTATATATATATATATATATATATATATATATATATATATATATATATATATACATATATATACATATATATATATATATATATATATATATATTATATATATATATAGTGTATATATATAAATAAATATATATACACATATATATACTGTATATATATATACGTGCCTTTATAATTACATATTCACCATTAACCCAATTTCCCTGAAACAGAGTGCCTACAAAGAAAGCACTGTGGTGAAGACTTTAGCAACCCATATTGTTTGTTAAAGTTAAAATGGTGATTTCCAAAATGTTGCCCTATGTCCATAGCGTACTTTGTGTACATTAAAAATACCTGTGCTATGTCCATGACATGAAACTAGTAGTTGGAACCACATGCATCTTTTACGCTTCACCGTTTAAAAGCCAATCCTTGATTAGACTTCATTTTATTGTCCAATTGCTTCGCCGCTAAAAGTGCATATTTTATCCTCAGCCTTTTATTCGCCAGAAAAAGATTCTAGTGAGTTTACAAAACATCCAGAATATTCTCCGCTTTCTCCTCGTTCTCCTTTTGAAATAGGAACGTGAGGCAAAAATGGGCCAACTCGTTCTAATATCCTTGAGCTGGAATTCTGTTATCGAGTAGTGTAAGAAAGTCTAACTGACTCCGCAAACCTTTAGAAGGCACTTGGTTTGTTCGTTTGTGTGTATACATATGTATGTATGCATGGAAATATATATATGTATGTGTGAGTGTTTATGATGTATATGTACAGTGTGTGTGCGTGTGTCGTTTTTTCGTTGATAATGGCACACCAACTTATCGCCAAGGGATTCTAAAATTACTTCGATGAGAGATTGTCCTAACTATGTCCTAGAATAAAAGGTTCCTTTTAAACATTTCAAACTTCATTTCAGAGTGAACACATCTATGGGTGACGCATTTGGTGGGTCATTCGTTCCGGCGGCTCTCCTGCCTCGATGTAACGCATTGCCTGTGCCATCAGTCACTCATATGCTGAGACGTAACTTTCCGAGACAGTATCTGTTAGCCGGGTTTGGAATCAAAACTCGCTATCAAAGTTCCCCTTTTAAATGGAATTATGTCTGACCTAAGTACATGAACGACAAAATGGCCTGATTCCGGCTTTCGGCATAGGAGAGAGCGGCCTGACCAACCGTAGGAACTTTTAGATATCTTCAGATGAAATTCACGAAAAAATAAAGATCGTATTTTATTAACGAACAAAGCCATTCGTATAAGATTTACTTGTCTCTAAATTGAGGGTTTTTGTGCAGCTTAGCCGATATGTTTAGTACCTGCATAATATATTAACGCGTAATGAATCAGACGGCTGAATTTATGTTGAAAAAAAAAAAAAAATACGACAAAAATGGATGTCTTTTGTGTTCCCGAAGGACGAAAATTCTAATGCCAGCATCTAGTCTAGGCCCCGAAGAAACGCTAACAAGAAAGGGTAAAAGATGAAACTGGGTTGTGATAAGGACCGAAAGCCCGGAGTACAAAAGAAAAGTTTGATTCTGGAAATATGGATCTGCGAGATTTGGTAATTTCAAATCAAGTCTAATGTGACGCAACGATACCATTCTACATGACCTCATGAGACAGTATTCAGAATCAAACCTGACGTCTTGTGACTTAGAACAGCAATGAGAGATTTGATTTAATTCATTCCAACGTAAAGTAACTAACTAATCAACCGGTTTATCATACTGGCGCCTTAGATTCAAAGGTAATTTCATACTGACGGAAATTCGTGCGCAAATCATCCACAAAGAAACCACTCATTAAAGGATGTTATGATGTTCAGTTCTGTCTTGATGAGCAGATTACTTTGATCTTAAAACCAAAATTACTTTGGTCTTAAAACCAAAATTTCTTTGACCCTAAAACCTAAATTACTTCGATCTTAAAACCAAAATTACTTTTGATCTTAAAACCAAAATTACCTTTCATCTTTAAAACCAAAATTACTTTTGGTCTTAAACCAAAATTACTTTGGTCTTGAAACCAAAATTACTTTGATCTTGAAACCAAATTAATTTTGATCTTAAAACCAAAATTTACTTCTGATCTTAAAACCAAAATTTACTTTTGATCAAAAAACCAAAATTACTTTGATCTTAAACCCAAAATCACTTTGATCTTAAAACCAAAATTACTTTTGATGTTATAAACCAAAATTACTTTGATCTTAAAACTAAAATGTTCATGTTTAAGCTTTCACGTGCTATAAACATCTCAGGCATAAAAGAAGAAATTACCCGCGATTTTCGTGTAGATCAGTTGAAAATAATCTAATCTGAATATTCACCAAAGCGGATGAATTTATCACCAGCTCCTGCTGTTAATAATGCCGGGTAGCCCACGACAAATTGTTCTTAATTAATCTATTTGTATTACATTTTATAGCGTGGGGTTCCGGGTTGCATCCTGCCTCCTTAGGAGTCCATCACTTTTCTCCCTATGCGCGCTGTTTCTAGTAGCACACTTTTCTGCTTGAGTCCTGGAGCTACTTCGGCATCTAGTTTTCCCAGATTCCTTTTCAGGGGATCTTGGGATCGTGCCTAGTGGTCCTGTGATTATGGGTGCAATTTCCACTGGCATATTCCATATCCTTCTTATTTCGATTTTCAGGTCTTGATACTTATCAATTTTTTCTCTTTCTTTCTCGTCTACTCTGGTGTCCCGTGGTACTGCGACATCAATGAATGATACTTTCTTCTCGATATTATTATTATTATTATTATTATTATTATTATTATTATTATTATTATTATTATTATTATTATTATTATTACTGGGCTGCTCTGAGGAGCATAAAAATTTTTCCGTCCATATTCCAACTTTTTTTTTTATTGCACCGTACGCATTTCCCCTTTAAGTGGGCGATTCAAGAGGAAATTACCTTACAGTTCTCCGCAGGTTTTCGGGATGAGGTTGCTAGCCGCACTCCTCCTCCACCCTGAATGCAGTCCACTACAGTCGACTCATTTACTACTCAGGCCAACAACGGCGCAATGAAACACAACGAAATCCGAAACCTTTCGATGAAGAAACCGTCCTGATCACTGAATGCATTTCGATATCGAGATATTTATACGTTCAGTATTATACGAAGGAGAAGCACAGAGCTTCGGTTATAGTGCCGTCGGATAATACGACCCTGAAAGCGTAAAGGAATTAAGCTGAAGAAACTCGCCGAGGGTCAAAAATGATGGAGGCTCCGTAATGGAGCTCCGTAATTTTCGTTTATTGGGAAATTAGTGTCAGCGGAAATATAATGCCAAAAATACTTTCCTTCCTATTTGTTCCTCCGGCTCTCATGGCCTTGTCAACCATTTTCTCAACGATTGACGACCTCTCTCTCTCTCTCTCTCTCTCTCTCTCTCTCTCTCTCTCTTACTATATGCACACGCATAAACGTTCTCTCTCTCTCATACACATAAATACACAAAAGCATTCTACCTCATTCTTTTATAATACAAAACATTCACGTGCGCCCTCTCTCTCTCTCTCTCTCTCTCTCTCTCTCTCTCTCTCTCAAACTCCCCTTTATTGTCCGCTGGTTTGATATTGCTTTGAATCCCTTTGGAAGTTAATGTTATTCAGTGGAAGCTTATTTATTCAGATTAGACTGCGAAAACAGTCTAATACTCCTGAGGCAAAGGTCTCTCTCTCTCTCTCTCTCTCTCTCTCTCTCTCTCTCTCTCTCTCTCTCTCTCTCTCTCTCTCTCTCTCTCTCTCTCCTTTATCTGAGCTCTGCATTCAAAACCACAACTTAAAAATACATATTCAGTGGAAAATTATCCTCTGACTCTGTCCTTTGAGAGATATATATGCATATATATATATATATATATATATATATATATATATATATATATATATATATATATATATATATATATATATATATATATATATATATATATATATATAAAGAAATTAATCACGACTTCGCAATTTCATTTTTCGAGAGATGACGTTACTTCTTTACCTGTCGGTCTTCTTAAATTGATTTCACGAATGTCAGATTGAAAGCAACATGAAAACTCACAGATGCAAAAGAGAGAGAGAGAGAGGGAGGAGGAGGAGGAGGAAGGGCTTGTGTACGCTTTCCCTCTTTGAGACTGCAAAGGTCAGATGTCACAGGAAGGCCAAGCATGAGACTACATCAGAAGGGGGACCGATACGTAATAAGCCACATGTAATGTGAATGGCCTTTTCACGGAACGGTTTCCATTCATATCACGGTGCAAAATACAACCGTTTGAAGGTAAAAAAAATTAAACGAGCCTTTGATGAATGCAATTTGCACGGCGTATGGCGCTTTCCCATACGGTCGCTTCAGGTTTTTGGTCGTGCCAATTTCTCTCGTGCTGAAATGGACCAGTGAATTTCCTTGGATGACATCTGGGGACCTGACTTCTTTTTCCACAATCATCGTGCCTATTCAGCCTAGTCGTTTTTCTGCCCTTTCCTCTCTCTCTCTCTCTCTCTCTCTCTCTCTCTCTCTCTCTCTTTTTTGTACCTTTTTCCCTTTTTTCGTATTTTTCAGACCTCAACCAGAAAAAAGGGGTTAGGTTGGTATCTGGGCTTTGCTTGTGCGGAAAAAAAAAAGTAATGCAAAGATTATTAGCACGGGAAAATCGGTGTTCATAGGTAGCCCAGGCCCACAGCAAGCAAGCAAACAAACAAACAAAGGATGGGAAAGGAAAAGAAAGCAGCTCTGACAGTCAGAAAGAGAGACGGCCATTCCATAAAGTTCAAAGATTCAGGCAATGTTATGAGATTCAGGGAAAAGTCGAAACAACTTATAAAAGCTTGCCCAAAAATGAGATTTCTTCCAACAATAAGAAGTATGTTGTTAGACACCTCTCCCCTTCCAATTCAGTTGTGAATTGCACCAAAATGAAGAAAATCACATTTTTCTTACACCGTGCTTACTACCGCCGTTTCAGTGGTCTTATACAACTGAGATGACATGCGTGATCACTAGTGGGCTCTACAGTAGATATAGAGGCTAAAACACCATTTGGGAAGCGTCTGATCGAACCAGAGGAATTCACAAACCCTACACTCGGCATCCCAATGCCTTAGACTGACCTGACACGCTGGAAAGGAAGGGCCTTGTATCCGAAAAGCGAGTTAGTGTGTGAAAATATGGATGAACGGCACAATGTGTGTGTACGGGAGTTGGACGCGCTAATGATGAGCCTTTTGTGTGGATGAACAGAAATTTTAACATCGAAATTTTCTAGATACTCAATTCAGCAATTACAAAACGAATGCGGTAACAATTGTCTTGTTTATATTTATAGTATGTATATATATATATATATATATATATATATATATATATATATATATATATATATATATATATATATACACAAATTTCGTTGAATTCTATGGCTTTTTGATTGTTGACCAACTTCTTATTAGTTTGACAATATTTTCTAAACTAATAAGAAGTTGATCAACAATCAAAAAGCCATAGAATTCAACGAAATTTGCTTACAAGAAAACCTTTGCCTTTAAAAGCATATATATATATATATATATATATATATATATATATATATATATATATATATATATATATATATATATATACACACACATACATATTACGTAATAAAAACAAAAACGTTTTATATAAATGCGGCATCAGAAATCAGCACATAGTTCACACAAACTTTACAAAGAACACTTACCTGGACTTAATGAGCTCGTTCATTGATGAATCTTCGCGCATGCCCCAAGGGACACGTTAGGGGTGCAATTATCGCTCACTTCCGTACAGCCCTGACACACAGCACTAACCAGACTTCTGTCGATTAAAAGTTGAACTTGATCGCTTGCAGTAGGTCTTGCGAAAGCAGTTCCCCAAGACGAAAAATCGGACGATGTACCTGAAACAAAATGGAGCAATAGTAAAGATCGACTTAACCTTTAACCCGATAACAAACCCTTTATTGGATTCCAATACCAGAGCATCATGCAAGATCAAGATGGTCTGTCTATAATTCTAAATACTTTAAAATTCCCTCGCTGTTCGTGTCAATGATGATCGCGTACATCAACAGACAAGTCGAAGAAGATTACCTTCTTATCTCTCACACACACACACAATATATATATATATATATATATATATATATATATATATATATATATATATATATATATATATATATATATATATATATATATCACATATTACCACAGGTGAAAAATAAGACAGGTTGTTAGGTCTGACTGGTTTCGACTTTATTTCAAGCCATTGACGAAGGACTGATACAGAGTGTTAGAAGTCACGAATATATATACTACAGGAACAGTACTGACGAACATACACAACCGTATGTTCGTCAGTACTGTTCCTGTAGTATATATATTTGTGACTTCTAATACTCTGCATCAGTCCTTCGTCAATGGCTTGGAAATAAAGTCGAAACCGGTCAGACCTACACCCCGTGTATTTTTCACCAGTGGTAATGTGTGATAAATGAATCACGTGTAAAATGTGATTATAATATATATATTATATATATATATATATATATATATATATATATATATATGTGTGTGTGTGTGTGTGTGTGTGTGTGTGTGTGTGTGTTTTTACTTTAACCATGGGAATCAATACATGACATAAGTACAATGTACACAGAGTATATAACTATGAGGAAGGTGACACATAGCGTACGTGATTTTTCACATTTACTCTGAAGCATTCTCAATCAAATTACGTTCAACAGGGAAAAAGATTAAAAAGACGACTTGGTTGAAAAAAAAACTAAGATTAAGAAAATATAAAACCATTTAATGCATGCAAAGGTCATTATATTGGAGTTCGATGTTCACATGAGGAACAACTGCTGTCTTGGACCTGTTAATCTCAAGAAGTGAACCCCTCCATTGTAAATTAAGCATAATATAAAAGAAGGTAACCGACAAATCAACAAAACACATTTATAATAAGAGACAGTAAGACTGAAATACCTAAGAACGGCACCCGTATGGGATACCCCTAGGTTAAGTTAGGTTGGGTTACGTTAGGTTAGATTAATACCACTAACGTAATCTGGGTCTGGGAAACAACGGGATGATTTTCAGGAAAATTCTATGGTTAGTTTTTAAGTTATGGCGTCCCGGTTTTTTCATGGAAAGGTCCCAGTACTCGGTTACATCTCGGGAAAATGCGGCCGGGAAGTGTCCGGTACTTTGTTTTGACAGCCTCAATCTCATGAATCAAGTCGAACCAACGACATCCTTTTGTTTGCCTGACTTCAACGACTTCCAGTCCGTGAAATCAATGTCGAAACTATCCCATGCAAATGTAACCTTTTCATATAAAATACCACTATAAATAATTACTTTATATGGAATTACTGAGTGCTGAGCTAAGCAAGTTGCTTTAGGGTACTGCACTGCGCATGCTATATGCCAATCTAAATTATTTAATGGACTAAATCATACTTGAAAAATTATTTAATGGAGTAAATCATACTTGAAAAATTATTTAATGGACTAAATCATACTTGAAAAATTGTTCTCAGCAAACCAGCAGCGTTATTTATACCGCCAAATGCAAGGACGGTGATTCATTTCATTTGGCCCGGACAAAGAACTGAATGTCGGAATAAATGTATAAAAACATTCAATTGGAACTCGACAAAAGAGTAGTGTCTCTTTTGTAACGCTAAGTGGAAAATCCGACTGAACTGAGAGGTTTCGTAGTGGTATGATCACAAGACGTAATGATATCGTCGCTTGAAACCTCTTAGAATCCACAGCAACCGAATGAAAATAATATTAAGAAGCCAAGGTGCCTATACTCTTGACTCCATTCCGCACAAGACGTTCGAAGGAGATTTCAAAGAGAAAGGAAAGATTATCAGTGATTCATGTTGGCCTCTCTATGGTTAATCTAGTTCCCGGGATAATCCAAGGCATTTGTTCCTCAACTGAAGATCAACCTCGAATGTAATGACATTTGTATGTACAGATTTCATTTGTTTTTAAAGTTTTCTTAGTGGTCTTTTTTTCTCTGAGAGTAATTTATTCCTTTAATTCGCCCTATACACAGTCCACAATCCAAAAGTAAGATGTTGGAATTGTCACGAAGTGAGAATCATAATGATATATTTTTTTAACCGTATTTGGGATCCCTGTGTTGCTCCGGAGGCATTTTCTCTAAGTGGCACTCTTCCACAATTCAGGCATGCCATATCACTACACACCCACCCACCCACCCACACACACACACACACACACACACACACACACACACACACACACACACACACACACAGTAAATAAATAAATAATGAATATTTTTGTTAAATATTGAAATTTTTGCGAGAGGAAGTTCTTATTGGTTGTATTGTATCAGAGACGAATAAATAAAGTATACGTGCGCAAGTTAGATGGTATGAAATTAATCCCTCAAATTCTACTGCTGTTTATTCCAAGGACAGAATAAGTTTGCGAATTCTAATGGGAGAACACCAGTGCGTAGGATGGTTTTCTCAGACAAAAGCTAGCCTAATTAACGAAATCTTAACACGTGTTTTCTTCAAAACATCAAACACCGATTCGCATTATTCTTGTTGTCTGTTTAAGAATGGAGGATGATCGAAAACAACAATCTTCCATGCAAAATAAAGTTTACACAATCTGCTTTAGAAGTCCTCTGATCGACAACGCCAGTGATCTGACTTACACTATTTTATTCATATCCAAAGATGCTGATTAAATAAAATAAAAAAAAATACCAGCACAACAGCTAACTAAGGACGCAGGCTACTTTATTTAAGAGGCTATACGACAAAATAAAAGGAAGAAGAAGCACGAGAGGGCCTTCAGCACATCCGCAGGGGCACTTCTGCTCAAGAGCTCAAGAAGCCCAGGAGTGGAGTTGGAAGTGTCTTACACATTTTTTTTTTCGCTTATTATAATATATTGAGTAGCATGTTCAATACAGACAAGTGCCGCCATAGGGCTGCTCCTCATATACTGGTTGGACGTTGGATTATGTGGAATTACGTGTTCTCTTTTGCTTGTTTGAGAAAATAGTATCTAAATCCGGTTCCTCATTTTCTTTGGCCTAATTAGAATTTTGCTTCCAAAGCAGCAAAATTTGTTTATTGGCGTATAGGAAGACTTTCTGCATGCATAAATACTTGTGTGTGTATGTATATGTATAAATCAAGACCAGAATACTGACGCCATAAGTAATTTAGGTCAATGTCACAACCCAATCACCTTGTACGAATATGACGACAATAATAAAGCCACGCAATCCTCTTAAATTTTGAATTTCTTTAGGTCTTTCTGGCCTAATGGTAATAACAGTAGTCCTGGTCTACTGGACACTCACAGCCCGATTAAGTGCTTAAACATGAAAACGCATCAAGGTATTCTGGGAGTATGGTACAGGCTAGAACACCAGACCCATTCTTGCTACAAAGAGAAACGCAGAAAGTATCTGGTAGATTTAGCTATAGAATGGGTCACTCAAGTTAAGGGCAACGAAAGAGAAGAGATAGAAAAGTACCAAGAAAAGAAGGTGGAAATAGAGACAATGACCAGCTGAAGTGGAAGTAATACTTCTCCTTGGAACGAAGGAATCCAAGAGGAACCTGGCGAGGATTGTCTGCACAAACCTCGAGGAGGGGTCGCTCAAGAAAAATATGATGCTGACCGCAGCAAGGATTGGTGAAATTCTAAGAAAAGTGGCAGGTTGCAGCCGGATACAGACTGCCATAACTGTGATAATGCAGGGAATTGTTAAGATCCGTCAATGTCCTCTTTGTTCTATAGCATTTTGAATCTTTCGCATCCAAGATGCCATAGAACAAAGTGGACATAGACCACAACAATTTCCTGCTTTCTCTGTGAGTCCTCGTCATCTCTGCTCTATATTCAGAAGAAATTTCACTCCCACCCAACCCAAATGAGACTCTCCACAGCCTTTACCCTGTGATGACCTCTGAGGATGAAACTCACGTCATTTTGACCCTTCCACATACTGTATATTCCAAAAATGAGCAAATATGGAGCGTCTTCCATTTTTAAGGTTTTTACAGTTTCATAACCCTGACGACTCTCTCCCTCTCTCTTTTCACTTTGGTTTTATGTGCACCCCTCCACAGGGATAATTCCCTCTCTGGCGGGCCCATGTACGTTTTCAAAATAAGGCGCTTCTTATATTTTATAATTGTCTTTCAGTGTTTTCTCGTCAGTATCGTAGCTCCTGCAGGATAGGAGAGTCTTTGGTTCCTTTTTAAACTTGCCTTCTTCTTGTATGCCCTTCACTTCAGGCGGTATTTTGTTGTACAGTCTTGCTGCGCAGTGTACAAAATATGCTCTCCCGTGTAAAAAAATATTTGGAAGTATACAAGAAAAATGCTCCTTTTCTTATGAATAAATAATCTGTTGACAAGTCAGTAAAACTAAATAACATTTGTGAATACAGACATTTTTAAATACCCTCTATTTCCGCATGTGAGGATTCCCTTTCTCTCTGCGCTCAAAACTGCCTCGGAGTCTCTTCCCAATTTCCGGCGTCTCATCGACTGACGCATTAGGTTAATACAGCCGCTTTCTTCCCTAAACCGATACATGTTTCATACGAGCTTTTCGTGTGTTTGTGTGTTTTTGTGTGTATGTGTGTGTGTGTCTATATATATATATGGAAATAAAGTCGAAACTGGTCAGACCTACACCCTGTCTCTCATTTTTCACCTGTGGTAATATATGATAAATGAATCACATACAAAATATATATATATATATATATATATATATATATATATATATATATATATATATATATATATATATATATATAAATATTTTTACTCCCTCGCTCAATACCAGATTTTCCCTTCCGTTTTAAAGACTTAATATTAAAAATAAAAAGAGAGAGAGAGAGAGAGAGAGAGAGAAGCCGTACCATTTGCACGCATCCGCTTAAATTGCATAGTGTCACGAAACGGTTCTGTGCCGTTGCAATAATTCCGCGGTCAAAGATTGAAGCGGGCTTCCATGCCTGGCAGTCTGTAGTTTTGGGCTGAAGTAGATTTAACATGCGACAGTGTGATTCCTGTTGTAGAAAGTCCCTTCTGAACCTTCGTGGTTTGGTCTGAAGGAGATTATTAAGTACAATCTGCTGCACAGACTCATAGTAGATTAATGATCCGTGTGTTTAATATACTGTGTGTGTGCAGTGTACTAAAGGGAAAAATGAAACACCGGGTCTATATCCTGATCGATTTTGTCTTTAGCTCTGTA
This sequence comes from Macrobrachium rosenbergii, assembly GCF_040412425.1. Classification (NCBI taxonomy): domain Eukaryota; kingdom Metazoa; phylum Arthropoda; class Malacostraca; order Decapoda; family Palaemonidae; genus Macrobrachium; species Macrobrachium rosenbergii. The sequence continues at coordinate 54,615,209 of NC_089783.1, read as the reverse complement.
AGACACTTTCAAGAGGACTGGTGCATAGTGGTAGGAATTACATATACTATATATAAACTAGGGACAAGTTAAGTATACCTTAGTTTTACCAGACCACTGAGCTGATTGACAGCTCTCCTAGGGCTGGCTCGAAGGATTAGACTTATTTTACGTGGCTAAGAACCAATTACTTAGCAACGGGACCTAAAGCTTATTGTGGAATCACGAACCACATTATAGCGAGAAATGAATTCCTATCACCAGAAATAAATTCCTCCAACTCTTCATTAGCCGGCCGGAGAGTCGAACTCGGGCCTAACGAGTGCAAGGCCACAACTCTACCGACACGCCCAAGGAAGAGCTTAGAGCACACAAACACACCAATGCAAGAGCTGTCACGTGACTTGAATGTGATTTGATATTCACATTCTTCAGTATTGTCCAGAGAGTTCTTCCAGAACATGCAGGCTTCTGTAAATCTGCTCGCACCTGACAATAAAAAGGGTTTTAGTTCCCACCACATTTGGGTCAATGCTCCATTAACATATCTTGTTGTCCATATTATGGTCGATTATCACTATGTAGCCCAGGGAAACTGCCTTCCGTAAACTCTATATACTTTAGGTATTTCTTCTGAAATAAATGGACCAAGTTTATCCATTCATTGTTAAATATTCATGGCTGCAAAAGTTTTTTTTAGAGAACTGGATTCAGTTGTATTCCTTCCCCGCATATTATTGAAATAAACTATCGTTTTAGCCCCTGTCCATCTGATGGCATGACTGTTTTTCTATTGACATGAATTATTACTTCCTGGTTTTTTGTGCATGTCTTTACGCTGTTCTGTTTTCTTTTCCAATGATTTTCCAGTAAGACCAATGCAATTGTCACGCGACCTGAATGGGAGTCGATGTTCGCGTTCTACAGTCTTGTCCAGAGAGTTCTTCAGAAGTGCTTTTTCACTGCATTACCGCTCTTAAATGCTGCATTGACTCTAAAGTTCTTATAGAGATGAGGAACCTCTTTGAAATTATTACTAGATGGCGCTACGAGCAAGGTTTTGTGCTTCTTTATCTCTGTTATTATCATAAAAAGTCCACCCGAACTGATAAAGAAGATTCGATAATGAAGCACTGTGCTCTGTCCTAAATGAGGAAACAGCCCTTTCTTCTTACATGGCAGGTGCGAATATGTTTTTCAACCGCCTGCCTGATCGTTTGTACAAGCATCCTATACCACATGCGTACAATGTAAATTTCTACCACTACGTATTAGCCCTCTTGGAGATATTTTGAAAACTGAAGATGAAACCATCAGAAATTATACAGTGTTTCAGTTTTCCCTGGGGTACATTTGCATAAGTTTATCGCTATCTGATATAATATATATATATATATATATATATATATATATATATATATATATATATATATATACAGTAGATACTGTGTATATATATATATATATATATAAAGATAAAATCCAGTATATACTGAAACACTGGAGTGCTGAAACTGGGGCCTTTCGACACTACGTCCTTCACTTAGCAGACGTAGTGTCGAAAGGCCTCGCAGCACTCCAGTGTTTCCGTTTCCTTCGTGGATTTTATCTTTATTTATATAATCATCACGTTCCATATTTTCGTGATTCAGTTATACATACATGTATATATGTGTGTGCAGTTTTGCACTTATTTTCAAAACTGAAGTTTTGGTATACTGGCTTTCTTTTATATGAGCGTCTGAGATTTCACCTCTCGTTAAAACTTTAACGTACAGCTGTTTGTCCCGCTTTTCCAATAAAATCCCTACAAAATTCTTTTCTTGAACTGACAATTGAGTTAAGACGAAATCGGTTTTGCTCAAAAGGATTGTTCCAGAAAGAAAGTTTTCGTTAACTGAAATTAAATTTACTTTCGTGACTGTCTTGTTTACTGGGACGCAGTGAATGTATTTCTTCCCTGAATAATCCCGTATCCTCACTCTTTCAGACACAGTCCTAAAACACATCTTCACGTGTATACCAAATTACGTTACGACCCCATAATTCCCAGAATCACCTTTCACCAGGTGGACCGGATTCATGCGCGGAACGTTGTAACCCAATGTTCATAGCTTGGCCTAAGAGGTCAATTAGGTTCCATGACTGTAGTGGTTGCAACAAGGTGGAATAGAATATGGGCCTAGCAAAAGATTTGCTTTTAGCGGAATGTTAGCACCCTCCTTCCTCAGAGGAAAGGTGCGATTAAACTCTCTGATGTGTAGGTACATCTATGTGCATATATACATACATACATATATATATATACATACATACATGTATTGCTGAACTACAAATAACTGCAGACTTATCAATGCACGTTTAACTATATAAGTAATGGGCCTTAGATAATACAACAAATGACTTACCTTTTTTTTTTTGGTTAAATAATTAAGTAGCCAATGGGGATGTTGTTTCCATGAGCCTGTGCTGCATATCGTCGAACCTAAAAAGAAAAAAAAAGCAATTATCGTTTCACAGGATGAATGGCAAGAAGTATCTTTAAAAAAATACTGTATTCTCTTCAGTCCTTAATTTCCATGTCATCCTACATTTTGTTGTAATTATATGTTATCTTATAATGAAGGAAAGTTTCAATGACACAGGCACAGTTGGTTGGCCCGTCCAGTAATTGCCCTAATATAATTCCTTACTAAATATATATATATATATATATATATATATATATATATATATATATATATATATATATATATATATATATATACACACACAATCATGATGGAGTTCCATCATAAAAAAATACACACCAGTTACAGCCACATTCATTCTGTAACTGTTGAATCATGGATGAGCTCCTTGGACAGAAAGCTTCCACAACACTAGTCACTTCAAATACCTACATTATCACGCAGAACACCCGACCGTTTGTAGATCCAGCAAAGAAACTATTAGCTAATTGACACACACAGACAAATGGCGACTACGAAAGACCAGATTTCCCAGGAAGTGCTTACACGCCAAGAGCACAGAAAGGACTGTAACCACAGAGCCCTACCTCGCACTTTTCCTTGACATCAACATCAAATCAGCTGATCTGCATATGAATACTGTGATATGCCATCATAAAGTTCTGAATTATAAACATTAAAAGTTGTAAGTCGCAGGTGACTGCGATGAGTTACGAGAGACAAACTGTACCACCCCAAAGCTTGAGCAGACTCTGGAAAGATTCCTGATATTTTGAACAAAACAAAAAGACCAGTTGTAAAAACAAAAAATCAACAGAGACCATTTCCAAATAAGTCCTTTTGCTGAATATGCATTGTATATGACGGATATACAAGGTCAACATAATGCGGTTACTCCATTCCTCAAATTAGTACTGAAGAGGGTACAGTCAAATCTCAATTTAATCTTGTTGTCAAGGCAAAGTGGAAACTTTGACCACAAACCACATCTATCTTGTTTTGCTCTTTTGAAACAATACTTTCTTCTGTTGGTTTTATATATATACATATATATAAAATATATATACAATATATATATTATATATATTGTTTATATATATATACTAGCTGACCAACCCGGTGTTGCCCGGAAAAACTCTGAAGAACAGCCTAAGGGTAGGCCCGTTAAAACTTTGAATAACATTCCACGGGTAGTGGGAGGGAAGAGGGAAGAAGGAGGGGGAAATGGGAAAGAAGTGAGAATATAGAGGAGGTGGAATGGGGACGGGAGGGGAAAGGTAGAAAAAAAGGAAGGGGAAGGTGTGTGTGTGTGTGTGTGTTGGGGGGAAAGAGGGTCTCTCTCCTTTTCAACAGTAGACAACCTTTTATCTATAACCGGTACATAAAATTCACTGCACAACAAATCGGAAGAGATATGTCCCAGATATGATGATGGTAATACTTCAAGGTACTTAAGAACTTTCATTTTATTGGCAATATATAAGTAAGATGCGTTTGGCATAAGATGAACACTGGAAAAGAAATGTGGTAATTTCGTCGCAAGTAATTTTTTAATGTGGGGGGAAGCATTTGGTCTACTAATACGCATGTGCGGATGGTGATGGATTAGTTCCTGATCTATATATATATATATATATATATATATATATATATATATATATATATATATATATATATATATATATATATATATATATATATATATATATATATAAATATATATATATACATATATATATATATATACAGTATATATGTATGTATGTATGTATAACTGTGGATATTTACATATGTATATGCATTCTTTCTCACTCTCCCTCTCTCTCTCTTGACCTCAAAATCTTCGACCCATCATCATCATCATCCTCGAAGGCTCGAGTCGTCCTTATCAATTCGCCATATCTTTCTCATTTCAAGAGAATGAAATTCAGCCTGCAGTTCTCTCTCTCTCTCTCTCTCTCTCTCTCTCTCTCTCTCTCTCCTCTTCAATTTATCGCTTGTGCGTATATGGAGTTCAAGCCAATGAATCTGAATGTTCAATGATTTTATGTAAAAATAATGCTTTGAGTCAAATTATTTCTTTGTGACTTTGGGAGCAGCGCACTTGTATATTTATGACCGTTACTAAACGTACATAAACAGCTGACAAAGGCTATCTAACCAAAATCAGCGCCTTTTTCTCAGATTGTTCTAATATTAAGTAAATCTTATTTGGCACATCAATCTGCTGTATTGAGTCAAACTTTTTATACGCGCATTTCAGTCCTTTCCTTACCATTATCGCCTTTCTTCATTACCACACAGGCGTTATCCAGTTAAGAATCCCAGTCAATAATGTTATACCAATCCGTCAGTCACCGGTATACCACGAAGTGAAACGACGCAGCTGTCGGGATTCTTCTCATCCGGTCCAGTTCAGAGTCGCCGAACGATATCTATAAAAACACACAGAAAGAAAGAGATATAACCGCTTCCGTTTGGCCGTGTCGTTTATAAACGGCCGTGATAAAGGCTCGTTCGTCTTCTGATTTATTTAAAGAAGAAGAGAAAAGACCCGGAAGATGGCATCCACTGCGAGGTAAACTCTTCGAGTGGGCGTTTTTTCCCGACGGGTCTTGTAGCCAAATTCTGAGCTGATCCACGGAATTCCTGCCAAATCTCGCGGGAATCTGTTGGTTTTATTTTTTATGCCTCGACATAAAGCTCCAGCTATACCGCGCGTGCGAGTTCCGGGAAGGAAAATATCTGTCAGTTCAGAGAAGTTTATGGAAGTCTGTTTCTTGGTTTGATAGACTGAACGCGCTAACGTCTCTCTCTCTCTCTCTCTCTCTCTCTCTCTCTCTCTCTCTTCTGGCATATTAAATAACCAAACAGCCAAAGCTGTAATTTTAAGAGGTGATGCAACGGCACGCACACTGTTCAATGTCTGATTTGCTCTCAGCATGAATGCTACCCAGCTCAGTATTCAAGAAAAAACTCTGTATGTAAGCTACATTCGTATGATTTACGGGTAATGATCCTTGAACGAAACATCTTACACTATTGAAATAGATCAAATTCACTTTGTAACTTTCTCTTGTCTAGACGCTCTTCACAAACATTATGATCCTCGTGTTATATTTGGACATATGTTAATCTACATACATATATACGAGTATATACACATATATATATATTTGTGTGTGTGTACTTTCTCAGGTTTTTGCCGCATATGTCTGCTGTTTAGACGAAACTCTCTCTCTCTCTCTCTCTCTCTCTCTCTCTCTCTCTCTCTCTCTCTCTCTCTCTCTCTCTCTCTCTCTCTCTCTCCACTTACAGGTCCCTTCAGATTTCCAGAAAATTTTTCCACCATCTTTCATTTTCAAGTTGCAGTACAAAAGAGAGAGAGAGAGAGAGAGAGAGAGAGAGAGAGAGAGAGAGAGAGAGAGAGAGAGAGAGAGAGAAGGGGAAGAGGTATGACTGGGTCTCAATGACACTTCACTCCTCGATATTGGCTTCCTGTGCAACGACGGAAGAAATTACCGATTGGCAAAACAGAAGTAGGGGTAAAAAAAATCACTAAAATAAGAAATGCTGTTCAAGATAAAAAAAAAAAAAGAGGTTAAAGTATTTTTTTTATTAATAAGAATAGAAAATTCTATTAAAAACTGAGGGAAAAGTAGAGGTTTAGTTATATAGTGATTAATCTGATATAGATATATATATATATATATATATATATATATATATATATGTATATGTGTGTGTGTGTGTGTGTGTGTGTGTGTGTGTGTGTGTGTGTGTGTGTGTGTGTGTGTGTGTGTGTGTGTGTGTGTGTGTGTGTGTGTGTGTGTGTTTGACTGACGATCTGTTGGAATTTTTCTCGGATACTTCAGAGAGCAGAAAGCTGGATGCACCATTTTCCGAGAACAAAAATAAAATTTATCAAAATATGTATAAAAAATATAAGTTTGAATCGAACGCGAAATGTTGCTCTCGAAATTTTGTTATGACTATGGGTAACCATTCATCTCCAGTACTAATTAATTTGTAAATGAAATTTTCCGAAAGCAAAATATTAAACAGATAATTCTCCGAAATGCAATATGGCTCACCTTTTTTGCTAAATTAAATGAATGGTCCCGGGAACCAATAAAATTCACCATGGAAATGGAAAATGATATTAGCTTACCCTTTTTGAATCGCCCAATACGTTGAAGCACTGAAGGGTTTAAATATCCACCAATGTTACTGTCTATGCACATTTTTATTACAGTCAAACCAATGAAGTAGAGAAATCAGTTTCCACAACCATGTTTTCAAGTGCGTTACGTACATGCAGCCCTGAATACACGGATGATCAAACAGGCATACAGAGTACAGGCAAGAAATTGCAATATCCTAAAATATTCTGTATAAAACAATATATTAAACGCGGCATAAACCTGATGACAAAAACATACAAGGAAAAATAAAAATAATATATATATATATATACGGCCATATATATATATATATATATATATATATATATATATATATATATATATAGGTTTCCCCTTTCCAAACCACCCTTTTCTGCCATTAGAGAACACAGTTTAGCACAGGACCATCCTTTCACTGACCTGGATTTTCGGGTACTGTCTTTTGTTCAAATAGACTGACCTTTTAATTTCAGAGTCGCTGACTATTAAAAAGATGAAGCCGGAATTGAACAACAACTCGTCTGGTATTCAACTAGCTATCGTGTATTTCATAGTAGGTACTCAATTAGGTCGTTAAATATTTTACTTTGTGAGTGGTAGTTTGTTTACATTTCACCTTAGTTTTATTTTCATATTTTTATGTTTGTGTTTTTAATTTTTCGTTATTTTACGTCTCACCCTTTTAGTTTGTACTTACTTGTTCATTTTATATATTGCGTTAGTACTTTTGCTGAAGATTTATTATGACAATTCATTTTATTGTAATTTTATTGATTCTCATCCTTGTCGGTTTTTTCAGCCTGATGATGAGGCTTTATACCTCGAAAGCTCGTACAATAAAGAATGTTCTTCCTGGTCTTGGCAATATTATTTATCATTAAGCTCTATATATATATATATATATATATATATATATATATATAGACAATATATATATATATATAGACAATATTATTTATCATTAAGCTATATATATATATATATATATATATATATATATACCTATGGGGTTCACCAAAGAGGTGGACAGTTGTTTGAGGCTGGTGGTGTCATCTGTAATAAGGCTAGGTCCAAAAGGTGGCAAAGAGGGACATCTACCAGCAGGCTAAAGTGTCCAAGGAAGTCAGCACCAAGCAATGCCTTCTGAACTCCCACCATTACTTCTTCCTTTGCAGCTGCCAATAGCCGCTGTCCGGGGTCTTGAGTGCATCTTCTGTCCATGCAGGAGAATCAACTTGAAAGCACTCATGTCTACAAAGAATTTCCCACCAGACGTGCAGTTAAAGATGCTCTTGAAGTCACAATCGCTTTCTTGGGAGGCTGCCTTACTCATTTTTTTCTACAGCTGCCACTGGTAGTGCAGTTCTGGGTGGTTTTCCTAAACCCATGACGGTATACACACATTATGGCTGGATAGATTTTTATTGGCTTGGTCTTGGCTTGACAGACGCAGCAGGTAGTATGTTGCAAGGCCTTAGAGGTCTCAAGCAACTTATTTGCCTTCTCCAAGAGGTCTGCCATCAACCTGCCCCTCTACATCAGGGAGGGTGGCTCAGGTGTTGGCGGTAAGTGACAGAGCCAAATTTCATGAGGTTGACCTTCTATGGTTCCCATCTACTTCAAAGTCCAGGACAATTTAAAGGGACTTGAGTTCATCGTACTAATGATGACTTTCCAGCATTCACTTATCCTTACCAGTTATGCTTATCATTCCTGGGTGTTATTTCCAATAAAGGTGATGTCCTAACCATAAATAATATGAGTACTACATTCAAAGTTAACTCACTGTGCAGTTTTATTAACTGATCTCTAACATCTCCATCATACAGGTCCATTGCTACGCTGCATCTTTCCTATTGCCATAAAAAGTAACGCTGTTCTTAACATTTACATTTCTCCAGACACTTCCTCCATCATTTTCACAAGATGGTCGCGATAAGCGCAACACAATGAGTCCTGGCAGTCATTATCAGTGATGCGAGCTTCACATACAAGCGTGCATGCAGGCACACTTGTCGTTTCGTTATTCTCTTCTCTCCATCGATCGGAAATCCCTCGGTGGCGCCCGCAGCCGCCTGTAGCACAGACGGACGGACGGACGGAGAGACACGTACGCTTGCACATACGTCGCTTTCTCACTCATTATCAGTAGCAGCAACCGGGAGGAGAGAGAGAGAGAGAGAGAGAGAGAGAGAGAGAGAGAGAGAGAGAGAGAGAGAGAGAGATATGACAAGTAATATCGATCATTACATTCAATTCCTCGAAACAATTTCATAACGTTGTTTTGTTTTCAAAGGATCGTCAGATTTTACATCAGAATTCGATCAGTGATTTGTGAGAGAGAGAGAGAGAGAGAGAGAGAGAGAGAGAGAGAGAGAAATGACTGACTGATCGAGTACCATCGTCAATCAGACACGGCTGTCCAACACCGCCTGAGAAGACGATCGATACAGGTGAATTGATATGCAGCAGAAACGTCTGCATCTGCAAATGCAATTTCTTTCCCTTCAGTTACTTCATTTTCTGGAAGTTTTATTTCTCTGCTTTTCGTTGTTTTACTTATTCGTCTTTCTTTTCCTTTTTTGCGGATTATTCCTTTTCTTCCACTGATGCTTTTTTGTTTTTACACTTTTCTGTTCTGCCAAGCTTCTATTTTTTCCGCCCGAATTCAAAGACGTTGTCTTTTTTATGCAATTTTAAGATACATATATAAGATACATATATATAATATATTATATATATAATTTATATATATATATATAATATATTATACATAATTTATATATATATTATATACATACATATGGAAACTGGAATGGAAGCAAAAGTGAAAGGTTACAAAGTGGGTGTATCTAGGGGCCAAGGGGATGCGGCAAACACCCTTTTTGCTAATGACTACAGTGCACCACGTGAGGTGCATCGACGGTGCTACCCTCCTACGGGGGATAGATTGTTGGGAATGATTGTATTTTTTAAATGGCAGAAGTGAAGCGAGTATTGAAATACGCAGATGGGGGAGAAACTACTTTGGTATTTAAATGGTTCTAGGACAAGGCTGCGTAATGGCTGCTCAATATCTTTACGCACAAAGTGATTCAAGAACTCAGGGAAATAATAGTACTATGTGCAAAGATGCGGAATGATAAAATCAGTCATGCAGTGAATGTGGAATGGCTCTTGTTTGCAGATGATAAAGAGAAACAAGGTGTATGTAAGTGAATAATTAACCTGCATTAAAATCTGGTGCATTATCCAGCCGAGAACGATTACCAAATTTCAAGAGCTGTGGTAGCTCTAAAAGCCTTTTAATTATGTTGTAAAGAAAATTCCAGGGCCTTAACACTTGAACCCCTTAAAGAGAGCTTTCACCGAGGTTCAGGACGTGACAAAGGGTATTAAAAACCTGACGTTCAATGGCTTTTGAAAGATGCGCTCCGTTGAACATCCGATAAACAGAGCCGGTTTGATGGGGACATGACATTTAGGCCTATATGCGACCTCTTTTTAGATTGCCTTTAAACTATATCCCGCTTTCCTTCCTTGTTAATTTGACTAGGTTAAGGGTCACACTCTACCACCTGCTATAACATGATCAAACTTTAAATTAAAACAATAATACGGCATCTCTTTCAGGCGTGAGCATTGTGGGAAACCTATGAAGCTGTTTAAATCAATTGGCTCTACGATCGCTATTAGTACCATTACAGTGAGGAAAGGTGCGCTCATATCCACACGCCCTACATGATCATAACCTAATGAGAAATAGACACGAACAGTCATCGCCTACTCGAATCGAGCGTACCTTGCAAAAATTACTTCCCTCACAAGAAAAATCACAATGTTTTCATAACAAACAAGCGTTTTAGAATAACATCAATAACGGCTACCTGATAATAACAAAGTCTGTTACAAAACTCATACTGTATGTCCTCCCACGATTTTAGTTGGTATAAACTGATTGGCACAGAAATATTGAGGTTTTCAAGCCAACAGATGAGGTAAAACTGGCTCTTACAGAAATAAGCAAATTAACGTAAGTAAATGCCTTATCAGTATGAATATATAAGTATATAATATATATGAGTATAGGCCTACATATATATATATATATATATATATATATATATATATATATATATATATATATATATATATATATATATATATTGCGTATGTGTGATGTGTTTGTTTTGTGCATACCCATAAACATACGTAAGTGGAATCAATTTGCATCTGATCACAGCCATTATGTTTATATATACAGTAGTATGTACCCAAATTTCTGAGTAGAGAGAGAGACACACTATGTCCGTATTTTTTGTAAAAAAAAAAAAAAACTGACCCTGGAAAAACAGGAGCTCTTTATATATATCTCTAAGTAGATGATTTACACTCATCAATCAAATCCGTAAAAAAATTCAGTTTTGGCTTTATAGGCAGATTTTTTTTTTTTTTTTTTTTTTTGCATTTATAACGTTTATAACGATATATGAATATATATATATATATATATATATATATATATATATATATATATATATATATATATATATATATAATATATATATATATATAATATTCATATATATAATGTATAAATATACATAGATTTATACATTATATATAATGTATAAATTATATATATATATATAATTTATATATGTATTTGTATAAATATCTATCTATATATACATATAATATATACATATGCCAATTATTAAGCGGCACATTTTATTTTTCTGAACATTACTGACCACCATGTTTTTCGTACGGCACTCGACAAGGTACTGGCATCGTCGGGCACGTGGTTTCGATGGCATGTTAATCAGAGACCCTCTACTGCCCTATGCAAAATCCCAACATATTTGCAGTGAAGTGCATTCAAGGTCAAACGTAACTCGCTTCCTTAGTGATTGAACTTCATTTTTCTGTTGGTCTTCGATCTGGCCGAGTTAGAAAAAGCCCTTAGGTTTCGGTACAACAAGCATCTGCATTGAAATACTTCTCAGACAGATCAGTAAATGGTGTTCTTTTAAAGTACCTGAGAAGTTGGAAATATCGTCAAGGCAGCTTGTGGAACATCTCATAATGGCCTAAAATGGCCTATCTGTGACAAGGAACTGAATAACAAAATAAATAAATTACAAAATTAAGCTAATTGTTAAGATATGTATGCAATATATATTATTGTAGCAAGGTCCCTCGAGCTTCCAAAACCAAAAACTCCCCACTGAATTAAGAGTCCTAAACACAGTATACAGTACTCGTTACGTGAATGAGAATGCGGCCGACCAACTGAAATACATTAAACTGTGAATAAGTAAACCGGTAACTCAGACAAAAGCACTGGATACTAGATAAATGCGCTATGGAGCTTTATCACAATTACGGTACGCGATAACATATCAACCTGGGGACAGATAATGACACGAGAGTCAGAGCATTGAGTAAAGCAGTGCTCTGTGCTCAGTAGGTCCGTGCTTTGCTACTCGGTTAGTTGGAAGCGTTTGGAGGTGGTGAGCAGTAGCGTCCTGCTTCCAAGTGAACGAAAATTATTTAGGTGTTAACATTAACAGTGAACTGAAATGTACGTTACCTAAAGGTTGAATTAGCAGCTCTGAGCATCCCATGGTAAGTCGTAAATCAACTGTCACAAGTGGTTAGGTAAACACCAATGTGTGAAGAATTGAACATTAAACACCAATGTGTGAAGTATTGAATAAGATGTTATCGTAATTTCAGAACATTTGTAATTTCCTTAGTCCCTGAGTCCGTTTTACCTTTTTTCCGAAATCACTATAAAAAAACACCAGGGCCATTAATATATCCTTAAGAAAGCTATGCTAAAAAGCCATTATTTTTTTTACTTCATTCAGTCAACAGTATAACAGGTGATTACAGTCACACGGCTGTTGGCAAGAAGAAAACAGTCGTGACCTGTTATCTTCATTTTTATTAAAATTATCCATTACTAAATGGAATGGAACATAGAATTTATGCCAAAGGCCAAGAGCTGGGACCTATGAGGTCATTCAGCGCTGATACGGAAATTGGGAGGAGAAAGGTTTGATAGATGCATCAGGAGGAAAACCTCGCAGTTGCACTATGAAACAAATCTTAAGAGAGGTCGGATATGAAAGGAGGTACAGTAAAGGGAATGAAAGGGGTTGCAGCGAGGGACAGAAGGAACGCTGCGATGGACTTTAAGAAATGCCTACAGTGCACTGGGAGGGGTGCACTGACGGCGCTGCCCCATTATGAAACATTTTGCAGTTACGTTTCCGAGTTCATTCACAACCGCGCTCGTCTGTTGAAATACCCATTAGTTAATAATTTCCTAAAGCATTTTTTTTTTTGTTTATTTCAAAGAGATGCAAATAGTAGACTGATTAGTAATTAACTAAAATATCTGATTTTTTGTTTATTTTAAAGAGATGCAAATAGCAGACTGATCATGATGTAATCATTCTTGAATGATTACATTCTCGGCGTCAGTATGGCAGCTCCAAGTGCTTTACGACGCCGTCTTCGTGAACAAGATGGAATATTATTAATCATCATGCGATTATACAAGACGCTGCTTCCGTTCTTTTTAATGACGGTGTTACAGAATGTTCTTGCAACTGAAGAAAAATAAACTGCCGTAGTCAATACCGGATTTACATTACCTTTGTTTTCCGTACGTGCATGCATAAATCTTTCATTGTACGCTTGTACACGTCTATTGTACAGATGTAGTGAAAACGATATAGTCTACATTATATAGTCTAGACTAGTTTTGACTACGTACAGAGGCTGTTCTGGTCCATATTGTAGTCATGGTATTGTTAGCCCTGGTTGTAATGACCGTATGTACAGTAGGCCTCTATATATATCTATATATGTATGTATGAAGAAGAAGTAGTATGTATGTATGTATGTATATATATATATATATATATATATATATATATATATATATATATAATGTATGTATATATATGTGTATATTATACATAACAAATGAAATTATCATACTGATAGGTGTTGCGTTTCTTATTTCATACATTTAATGACAAAATAATGGAGAACATAAATTTACTGTCTGCATTAGCTGTGTGTAAGCTTAGATATAAGGATAGGCATACGCTACGTTAAACCTTGGTTAAATTTGATTGGGTCTACGTTATATTAGTAAGAAAAAAAAAAAAAAACACACATCTGATATTTTCTGGTTGGCTTCGTGTACCTACATGTTCAGAAAATATGTTAATTTGTGGATCGTGATGAACCTGGAATATTTTAAGATTAGCTTATCTTTCAAACAAAACACTTCTTATGATTTTAAGCATTTTGTTTGAGAGTTGAACTAATCTAAGATATTCCCAGTTTATCACGATCCACAAAGTATCACTCTTTCCAAAAATGCAAGTACATGACACAAACTCGAAAATATCAGATGTGTTTTTTTTTATAGTTTGCCTACTAACATAACGTAGGCCCAATCAAATTTAACCAAGGCTTAACATTGTGTATGAATATCCTTATACCAAAGCTTACCAATAAGTAATAGGCATTAGTCTACTTAGCTAATGCATATAGTTATTTTGTGTTCTCAAGGTTTTATTGTCAAAAGTATGAGACATACAACACCTATCAATACGCTATCTTTATTTGTTATAATTATATACTCTGTGTACATTATATATATATATATATATATATATATATATATATAATTATAATATATATATATACAGTGAAACCTGGCTTTACTGGACTAATGGCGGGGGAAGGTCATCCGTTAAAGCCAATTATCCGTTAAAGTGAAGCATTGTTTTTTCATTCCTTAAATGATGTTTATCAGTAGGCTAGCCTCAGCCTAGGTGCGATAACCACCCACATACATGAAAAGATTCACATTATGAAATAAACTGATAATAAAGGTATTAAAACCCTTTTTACCTTATATATTATTGGAATATCTTCATAATAAGTAGCCTATTCGAGGAATAATTTCATATCAATGAAATCAACTTTTACCTATGCGAGGCCAGCTGACAAAATGTAAAAATCAAGTTATGGTTGCACTTACAACAACTTTATCTTTTTGTAACCTTTCAGAAATTTTAATGGTGGTGTAATTACAGTAGTAATAACATTTATGATAACATAATAATCATTTTTCATTAAAAATTCATTATCATTTTGGTGGTAAATAACTGTTTAGAACAACTCATCATGCGAACGATAATTATGCACGGTAATTATTGTACATCAGCGTATTGTTAGGGGTTTGTGATGGGCGATGAAACGTAAACAAAACAATGGTTTCCCTTTTAGGCGACATGATTAGGAAAAACATGATATAGAATCAGCTTTGTTATTTCATTCATTTTGAATTTCTAGGGATACAATCAGGAAAACAGCATTTGTAATAACATCATCTTTACATAACCAGTATTTCATAAGATACCTGTTGTTGCAAAAGCTAGCCTATACACAGATGGTTTTGTAATTTAGCAGTCGTCTCATACCGTCGTCTAATACTTACACAGATATGGGATAAATTCATGAAAATTTGCCATAATTTTCGACCTGGTCTTATCTAAAGGTTGTCTTATACACAGAAATACACGGTATGTTCCAATTTCACAAGTAAACGTAAACAACACCAGCCCCTACCCTTGGCGAATTTTGTCCGTTAAATCCGATGTCCGTTGGTTCTGGGTCCGTTAAAGTGAGCTTTTACTGTGTATATATATATATATATATATATATATATATATATATATATATATATATATATAATGCTTATTCTACATATTGTCACTATAATATGGACTAACAATACCATGGCTACAAGATGAGCTACAACAGCTTCTGTATACAGTCAAAACTAGTCTAGGCTACACCAGCCTGTTGAATATGCTTACAGGCTTATAACAACAAACTAGCAGATGTGCCGTACCATACCCACATCTGTATCATCCCCATACCCATATCCATACCATACCCACCCTTGAGGAAGCAACATAAATTTGTCCATGGGGAAAACATGACGCTCTCAAATCCACTCCCCAGTAATTAATAGACTGCCCCTGTGCCTTTTTTATCGTGATCGAGAATGCAAGACTTCCTGGAAAAACCGTCACCCTCTCCCTTTCCTGTAAGATAGTTGCTTCAGTTACATTGCCCAACATTTTTGACATTTTATATATAACCCCTTATCACCCCCTCTTCCTATCGGGGCTGAAATTGGAATTAAAGAGAATCGGGATAGTCACTATTCATCTCAGTGACCTCGAAAACTATGGATTAGACACTAATAACTATTGCTTTCGGTTATTTTTACATGTCACCCCCTTCCCACCCCCCTTTGGTGCTAGTGATGTCTTACCCACACAGTATTCTCTTCCAGATAGTAAGTCATAATTATGTATATTAAGTTTGGTTGAAATTGCTGAATGTGTTTCAGAGTTATGCTGGAACACACACACACACACAAATACATCCATTTTTATACATGTAGGTAGATTTAATGCAAAGGCGTACTGCAAACACATTGCAGTGTTAATGGAATCCTACCCTAATAGTGTCAAGTTAGCCTTGATCTACTGATAAAGGGGATATGCATCTCCAATTAAGCAGTTAAATTGCGACAGTGGCCGCTGTCTTGCCTAATATCTAGACCAGCTGTTATAGGAAATATATATATATATGTATAAATATGTACATATATATATATATATATATATATATATATATATATATATATATACTGTATGGAAAAACAAGACTGAAAAAGTAACCATAAAATATGGTGAAATATTACTACATCAAGCATTACCTAACCAAACTAACCTCACCTAGGATGTCTTAAGCTAAACCCTCTTCATAGATTCCCTCCCTATTAAGGTGTCGGTAGGCTTTTGCAAATTCACTCCCAGTCATACGTAAAGTAGCCAATACTGCTGATAAAAGCTGTCAAGAGATAGACAGCTCTGTTTAGGCAAGAGGAAATGGAGTCGTTTATACACGTAAATTAAGTAAACTGAAAACATTAGAAAGCATGATCAGTCTGTGCACGTGGTTATATTACAACGAATTGATATTGGTTATTTCTTGTATAACCGCCAGTGTGTTTCAGAATTATCCTAGCTTATAAGGTGCGTTAAGCTGGTAATTGTTTTTATACGGCATTCCAATTTATGGACGTTCACGAAAATGTATAAAACAGCCTCGAGGGAAGAAATACGGTAAATGCTAGATCGATGCGACAACATGAACACAGTACAGTACAGTGTCAGTGGTAGTCAGCCATTACATTGGGGAGAAATTACCTATTTTAAAAAAAAAGTTTCGTACTCTGACCCGACCAAGAAAGCGTCTTTTAATTAAATCACCACATAAAATCACGTAATATACAGTTTTCCTCTCACGCTCCATCCCCACAAATGAACTTTTATTTTAATACCAACCCCACTTGCTTGAAGGCGTGTAGTACCGGCCACAAAGGCATGAACGTTAAAACACAAGCACAGACGGTATAATTGTCGCGTTAACAGTATATTTGCGATATTTTTTAGTATGTTTTCGTATTAAGCATATAAGGGGAGACTTATCAAGCGAAATAAATAGCCTAGCATCGTTAATATGACGGTTTAGCCTTACCTGAGAGGTCGACCGTTGCGCTTCTTCGCCTTGCATTCTCCTTTTACCTCCTGAAGAGTCGAGTTTTGGGATTAACTTGGGATCATTTATAGCAGATATATGGCGTCCGCCTTCCTCTTTCGTACGTGGACCCAAAAGTAAATAAAAAGTAAATGGCAAACGTTGTAATAGGTGAAACATTGCCCACTCGGTATCACCACGACCAGGAAAGGTGAACAGGTCTTGGTAACTCTCGGACGTAAGCGCGTGAAGCGACCTCACACGATAACCACTGTAATACTAATAACTTTCTGACTGAACTCAGGATCGAACCCAGGTCTTTCATATGAAACCTGTGTTCGACCCCGAGCTGGGTCAGAAATTTATTTCTGTTCCATGCGTGATTGTATGTTGATTACTTCTAACAATTGTTATTGTGGACTGTGGTTGGTGCGGTTGAGTCATATGTCCCCGTTTTCACTCCATTACCATTTTTGTCTTTAATTTTCGTTTTACCACATCCCAGCCACCACCTCATTTCCCTGTTCTCTCAATAAAGTTAGCTATGACCATGTTATTTATCCCTTTCACATTCCTCCCTTCCTTTTCAGAAACTACACTCTGCTGTCGCTATGCCTTCATCTTAAGCTTTACACTTTATCCAAAGGATCTTTAATTCCCATCCTTTTTCTCTGACTTGAATTTTATTCCTTCCTCCCCAGGCTCTCCTACTCACTGGGACTTGCTGATATAACACTTTCTCTCCCACTACCTCTTTTCAATTCTGGCCCAGTGATTAGATTGAGCCTAATAGTATATCACCAGTTAGGGCATGGTTCACACCATAAACTGCACTTGCACGAACTGTTAATTATCTCTTAAGAAAAAGATAATTAACAGTTCGTGCAAGCAGAACCTCAATCATCAGTTACGGGCTGATGAAGAGCAAGAGCCCGTGCCAGCACAAAGCTGGCTGAATCTAAGTAGTAGTAGCAGTATTTAGTTTTACTCAGTATAAATTAAGCGCTGTTACTGTTACACTCCCAGAGCTAGCAGCATTTGTTAAAATTATTTTCATATGAGAGAGATTTGTAAACAGTTTTATGAAATCACACCCTAGCCTGTGTACCAATGTCAGTTATGATTTATGTAAAATCATTTATGCTCGAAGTTATGAATAACATTTTTCATGATGGGTATTACAGTGAAATATTAATTCTTTACTTGTTCTGTAAATCATTAAATCTCAATAATTTCGGATACTGAGATTAAACATAGAAAAAATTTATAATGCGAAGAGAGGGTTGTGAGTTTTACGTTGACAGTCACAGCGTGTTCCTACACTCGAAAGAACGAAACTATATGGTCCTTTCTTGCCAGGTGAGCTAGTTCTAGTTGAAACTCTAGTTTTCAAAAGGATGCATATTTCACACTCCCCGGGGTCTCAGCCACTTGTCCTTTTACTAAAGTTTTAAACCCCGTTTTGTCAAATGGTAAGTTATTTGAAGCGTTGTTGTTGTATATCAGTGAAAAATTAGGCTCCATTCAAATTAAGTACAGCGGTCATATGAGAGGATCCTGACCAAGTTAACGACTATTTCATAAGGCCAATTCGCGCTGGCATATTTTTCACCAAACGGACCGTCACTATACGAAAAGCATATCGTATTTGCTAAAAGTTTAAGCCAACGATTTTTGTTTAAAGATTGGTACTGAAGTTGAAAATTCATAGCTTTTATTTTATCGTGTTGGTTGCCTAAACGAACGATGTTGTGACTATTAAATTGCGTAAAGAAGCAGGACTAGTTAACCTTTCCTGCAAAGTATGGCTGTCGTGAGGGTTTGTCATGATTCATGCGTAATGGGCTATTGGTAAGAGGCTGACCCAAGGATGTATTTCATACCGACTAAATTGAAAGTACCCCTTCACACTAGCAAATGACTTAACCAGAAGGGGTTTACCAAATGCATTATTTCATACTAGTGTAAAGTTAAACGTTTTATTTTAGACGCGATAAACATATTTTGGTTATCACGCAGTGACATTTAAACTACGGCTTTCTCTGTCAGGATTAACCAACTCTTCTTCGTCGGCCAATATTCATTAACTTTAGTACGTTGATATATATATATATATATATATATATATATATATATATATATATTTTATATATATATTTTTTTTTTTTTTTTTTTTTTTTTGCTGAAGATGGAGTATTAGAAGCTATACTGTATTGTGAAGAGAGTCTTCAATTTAAAACGCGGAAATATGAATGATTTTAACATAATAATAATAATAATAATAATAATAAATAAACAAATAAATCATTAGTACTTTCTGCAGTGATGTTGCTGTTGGTGGGATTATTATTATTGCATTATTATTGTTACCGATTTTTTGTCTGACGAGAGGGGGGGGAAACATTTGGAGGAATTAGGAAATTCACACATACCTGTACACCTGAATTTTATACCTTGATCGGTTTAATGACGTAGGACACATGATACTGCGGCGCCATTACATTTTCATAAAAAGAATTAAAAGATCTGTTTTCAGAACGGTGTAGGAGAATTATTTGTACTTTGCATTTATCATCTACCTATGCTGGTAAATGAAAATAGTACATTTAGTATCAATATATACGCAAAGAAGGCTGTGGCATAAAGGCTACCACAGCTTTTGCATGTGTGTATGTATGTATGTATGTATGTATGTATGTATGTATGTATGTATGTATGTACAGTATGTATGTATGTATGTATGTATATGTACCTGTGTAATATATGCTATTTTTCCTTAGCCTAATTACTGTCAGCAGACTCAAACATTTAGAATGGATGACATGTCATAAGTTACATCCCTAAACAAAAGGTATTAGTAACTTTCTTTAGTCACCAAGAGTAATACACCTCTTTCATTCTATTCGTCTGATGTGCATGAATGCTGTAAGGTTACCAGGTTTGCGTTCAGTGAGCACAAAAATGGCAACCGGTCCACTCTCCTAGAGCACCGTTCTGTGAGACTGCTTCTTCTGGGGCTTTCCTCATAATAACTGACTTTTTCCAACACAACTGAGGGGGTTTAGTTAGTTGTTCTTTAAGAATTTAGAAGACTTGATTACTGCAGTGTTCATTCCAAAATATTAGGAATAGTGAAAACTTGACTGGGTTATTTTATACTTTTCATGATTATGGTTTTGTTTTGCTGTGTGAACAGCACCTTAGTGTCACTAATTCACATACATCTCATGTTAATCTGTACTAATATCTGGTTGATAAGAGTAGAAATTTTCCAGTAAAAAATATATATATTTTTTATGCAGAGTTGCTACATTCGTTTAGTTCATATATTGATAGTACTGTATAGTTATGAGGTAATGCCCAATTCCCGTTTTTCTTCCACAGGCTGCAGCGGGAGGCAATGAAGCAGGTGGTAGTAAATGGTGGCTTTGTGGCCGAGTAAACAACATGTTGTGGACAAGGGCATGGCGGCGTTGGCAGAGGTGGGCATGTGTTGGCATTGGAGTAGTTGTGGGAGCATGGTTGTTATTAGCAGCTCCATGTGCCCTGTTGGCCTGTCCGCCCAGAGATGCTCCAGAAGAAAAAAGTGAAAGTACGGGCCCCTCACAAGAAAGCAGCGATGCCGCGCACCTCGTCTGCGACACGCTTTCACTGGTACCTGCAGGGCGTATGCGGGAACCAAAAGGTTCCCCTCAACTGGGCGATGATGGCCCATATAACGTCCTTTATGAATGGATCCCCAGTTCACGTACCTACACGAACAATGAGTCCGTGACGTACACGACCCACACAACTCCTGAAATGGTCAGCCACGTTGGAGAGCTGGCTTCCCGCTGGTCGGGACCTCTCTCTGTGGCCGTATACGTTCCTTATTCAGACTTCTGCATAGCTGCGTCTCGCGTGGCGCGTCTCAGAGCGTGTGGCCCAGCAGCTGTCAGAGAAAAGGTCACGTGGCACTTGTTTTGGCCCAAAGATTCACCGCCTGCTTCAGACTGGCGTCTCATGGTGGACGAATCCACTTTAGACTGCAGCAAAGATGACATAGCATCCGTCAAAGGCTTCCGTACCATAGAGGGATTGCCTTACCCCGTCAATGTTGCTCGAAATGTTGCAAGATCAGCGGCATCGACGTGGTTTGTTCTTCCCTCAGACGTGGAGTTGTATCCGTCAGCGGGTCTGGCTGAACAGTTCCTCAAGATGGTTGGACAAGTGGCAGCCGGGAAGGACCTAAGGGTTTCCAGTGCTTGGCCTCGTGTTTACGTCGTGCCTGTTTTTGAAGTGGCGTCGGTGGTGCCAGGCAATAAAGAGGAACTAGTGAAGCAGTACCAGAGAAATGATGCTGTCTACTTTCACCGCCATGTGTGTGCTCACTGCCAAAGATTTCCTGCGCTTACAGACTGGATTAAGCTCATGGGTACTCCAGGAACAATACAGGTAAATTGGGTTGATACTGTTGATATCAGGAAAAGTCTTCATAATCTATTATTTATTTCAAATCAGTGACATGGCATTATCACTAACATTTGTTTCTCGGCTTACCCATTTTATCAATATTTTACCGCATCAAATTTTGAATTTGTATTTTCTTATTCGTTATTACAGATTACTTTTTATTACTTCCATGTACAGTCATAACTTTTCCAGTTATCATTTCAAGTTTAAACACTTGTTTTCGTAATGAATTTTCTTTTCCTGTGTCCTTTCTTTATTGCTTTCTTGATCTTCCTTTCCGACTGTCCATTATTCAGTTATGAACTACGTGTCTGTCAACACCTGTCTACTTCTAACCTCCATGATTCTCTTGCCAGGCCTTTTCGGTAGTGAAGCGGCAATACCCCTATCACAGATGGGAGCCTATCTACATCTGTACTAAAAAAGAGCCCCTATACGACGAGAGACTGTCGTGGGAGGGCTTGCAAGATAAAATGACGCAGGTAAATTTCTCTCTCTCTCTCTCTCTCTCTTGAATTGTGGCTTTTAATGGACGTACTAATTACTGTAGATATTATCATCAATTAATTTTGTAGACAGTGCCTGTCTAAGGTGATTCTAATTAACCTTGGAAACTATCATTATATCATTCATAAATCAGTATCAGTCTAGTGATGGATATTCATTGTTGCTTCATAGATAAGACATTGACAAGTGCTGTACTTGTCAGTGTGTCGGTGGTTTCTTTAACGAAATAGGAAAATTATATATATATTCACAATTCTTGTATCGGCATCTCGTCGCCAATATTTCAGCCTAAGGTAAAGTTGAACCACCGATAACCATCCTCATCCCTTGCTGCGAGCGTTTGCCTTACTCTTAATCTTGCAGATGCATGAATTATGCCTCCGGGATTATCATCTCGTCATCTTGGACCGGGGCTTCCTCGTCCACGCCCCTGGCATCAAGAGGAGGACGAAAAGCAACGCCAAGGATAACGCCTGGCGCGACCCGTTCGTTGCGAAGAACTCCAGAGTCTACGACCAGATCATGGAGGAGATGCAGACCAAATTCGGTCCCAGTGAAAAGTGTCGTCGACATTAGTACGGTAATCTGTGATGTTATAGAGGACGTGAATCAGTTGTCGATGGGTGATATAAAAAAAAACAAAGACATTAATTGTGAATCGTCTCGATTTGTGTTATGTTATCTGTTGAAAGACAGGAAAAATGAACACAGGCGTTAATTCGTTATATCATAAACTAGCTAAGGTGCATCTGGCGGCGCCTCCAATTTGCTCCAGCTTGCATCAGTGCCTGGTTCCACTTGTTTTCTCACTTTGCGTTTGTTCTGTCGAGGAGACGGGCGAACTCTCTGTCGCCTTGTAACATGCCTTTGATGAACAGTTTCGTTGTTGGAAGTACGCACTGATGCAGGCCCCAAGCTGGTATGCTCAGTGTCTTTCCTTCGTACTCGTTCTGTCTGTTCCTCTCCTTCACTGTCCTGTGCGTCCTTGGTGTTAAAAAAAAATAAGAATAATGATATTTTTCCACTTAGTGTGATAAAATTCATGCGGGTAACTCGAGGTGCTTCATACTACAGTGTTTGTAGCTATTGTTGTTATCATTGGAACACTGTTGACAATATTGTTTTGTGATTGATTGATAATGATAGATAATGACAATGACAGTGAGTGTATCTTACGCGAAACGCCGTTCAGCAATCTTCGTCACTGGGCTTGATCAAATTCCAGTGAACGACTTATTATGCACAAGAAGATGGATGGAGCCTCTGACTCGGCTATTAGCTCATTTTAAAAATGGTGATGTCCACATTTCTCTTCGGTCTGTAGAAAACCATTCATTCAGTGTGTTGCCTCCACAACAAAACAACGACGACTACTTTCCCCCCGCCCCCCACCGAGATGGCCACAGGGACACCATTTTGGTACTCCAAGACCCGGATTCAGGAAGATTCTGAGATTACAGTTTCCATCTTCATACACCAAAACTCATCTCTATTTTTATAAACTATCAGAAGGCTCTTACTGATGTCTTACGTTTCTTCGGACAGATGGTAAACGAAATGCGTAATTCATAACACAAGAACAGGTTCAAATAATACAGCACTTCTCTTAATATCAGTCCAGCGTTCGGATGTCCTTCGCAAGCAGCTGTATTTTTTATAGTACTGATAAGTCGCCATTGAAGTCATCACACTTGTACTTGATCATTTCTCATCTCTGCAAGTAGAGTGAAAGACTAACCAACGTTAGGTTCTAAGATCGTAGCACGTTGGAAATTCTCCTTGATCAGAGGCGGCATGGCCTGGTCTGTGGCCTAGTCACCACTCAGTCCCGTGGCAACGCGACGGTAACGTTTTCACTGATGGACTTTAGAGAATACGCTGTACTGTACATAGATAGCTGCTTTCACCGTTTGCTATTGCTTTATGGCTCATCACTAGCGCTTTGCCGGATGCCTGCAAAGCCTGCAAGTGGAATGGGATGAAGAGCCCGGGGCCAGCGCCAACATCAAGACCTGTACTGGAGGGTGATTGCCAACTCTGTTAGGAAAAGGGTCTATGGTGATGGAAACTGTCGAGATATTTTACGGGAGTTTGATTTCCTTGTATGTGATTCAACCGAGATGGCTCCTAAAGCTTTGCAGAACCTACATCACAACGTTTTGAAGGCTCTCTTGCAATCTCAGCACTCATGTCCTTCAATACATATGTGAATATATTGTAGTTAAAATCTCCTTATGATGGAATGAGAGAATTTTGTAACTACGATTATTACCACGAAGCTTTAAAACTTATCGTACTGTTGGGATTGGTGGCGTTTATCATACCGCCACCAATACCTGTGGCATTCTTTTAAGTCTACCACGCCCCTCTATACTTAGATGACAGCCTGTTGTACTGATAGCTAATTTTGCATCTGATAATGTTTCTATAAATGATTCAATCATCCAATCTTGCCTAATAGCCTGAAAGCTCTAGCTCGTAGCTATTATCATGCTACTACAGTATTTTTAAGCTTTGCTGTCTAGCTTTCATCCACTAGTCTGTAAGGATTCGAGATAACTTTTCCAACCATTTTCGAATGCTGTTGCGAGCGCATGGCGATTTTGGTTTCTGATTAGCCTCATGCGTACTCTCCTTCAGTAAGTGATAGCATATCATTTAATACCGGAAGACACCACTCGCTTGTTTCATCGTTTAAGCTAAGAAACAATACTCTACTTAATTATCGTTAGGAAACACAGGGAGCGAAGAATCCCTACGTACATCCTAAATGACCGCTAGACAGCACCACTTTTTTATTCATTAGTATTATTCGCAAAAAGTGACCTTAGACTCATCGCACAATGCTATTGTTATGTACATATTTAAGGTGTTTTTTGCATGTTACAATACGGCCTTGATTAGAAGTCGAGTAGCTGCAGTTCACGCCCATAGACATTACACTTCAAATTAGACAGTTTTCTATAGAAAAAAAAGGAAGGTTTTAGAAAACAATTATAAGAAATTTTGTACAACTTGTCCTTTCTGCTTTGTCTTTGATTTATCTGTGGTTTTCATCTTTCTCTTGATAATTGAACATTTCATGGGTGTCTCGCAGCTTGGTTACACCACCCGGTGAAAAATGAGACTACAGTACCTTGTTCCCCTTGACTGCCATTTTGTACAACTTTTGAAATAAGAACGATGAGTTTGTCCCATTCCGGATGTTAGCCGATCCCATAGCGAAATGTGTCTATTGTCCTTGAAGATCGACGAAATTTCATTTTCTTCATTTTTAGTCAAAGCTGCTTCCCACTTTCATTTGCAGCAACTTTGGAAATCCAGTGAGGTGTTCGATACTGGTAAAGCAGAAAGTTTTTTTTCTGTTACGGACTGGTCCACTTAATGAAGTTTTGTATCCATACAGTAATGCTTTTTCTTCAGACTTTCCATTCATAGTAATAAGATAATCCTTGTTTCCTCCATGAAGTTATATTTCCATGAAACTCCTGATGTGTCCTAAGCTCAACACTGATGAAGAGAACAAAGAAACGAGCCTTCTGAAACCGCGAGGCCGCCATCATCCACTGCGTCTATATCCACCTTCCAGTTGAAATGTCTTATCCAGAATGCCTGTATGTACTCACTGGAGCAAGTATTTCTAAGAGATAGACCTCCAAGGTAGCCATAATGAATAGTGCATGTGGTTCCTTCGCTTAGGAGCTACTGTTTGAACTCTTCACTGTCATCTTAGTAGAGTGATATGCTAACTTTCTCTGTTCATGCCGCTAGTGAACAGCCTCCTCCAGTATCAGAACGTCTGTTTTGTTCTGCCATGATAAAAAAAAAAAAAAGATACA
>NC_089783.1:54511624-54584124 GCF_040412425.1 Macrobrachium rosenbergii | reverse complement strand
TAGAACCAGTGGTTTGCATGTGGGGCTACACCTGAGAGCATGTTTGTGTATGTACAGTGGCTCCTCAGCTTAACAGACAGTTTGGGGTTGTGAATTCCATATCAAGTAATTAATAACCTCTCCTAACAGGTATTTTGTCATTTTAATTTAATGTACTTATTAATTTTCAGAGAAATGTCAGAATTTATTGAATCTAAAATGCTTACAATACAAAAACTCGGCAAATTGCAGTAGATTTGCTCACTTGTCATGCATGGTTACATAATAAGTTGAATACACAAAAATTATACAGCATAACAAAGGACATACTTCTTAGTGTCAATGTTTTCACATGTTACAAACATTTCACACTTACTGTGATCCACCCTCCTTCCCCACTCTGATACAGAATTTTTTTATTGACATTTATATAATGCTGGTCAGTATTGTACCTAATACAGTAATGTAATGTCAAATACATGCATTTATTTTTCAGTCTTTGTATGTGTGAGTGTACACATATATGTACCTTGGTAAGCAAAACTACACACTCACTCTGCATATTCTCTCTCTCGCTCCCTCTCTCCATTTGCTCACCTTTTTCTCTTTATGTAAAAATCGTATATATTATGTAAAGAATAACCCAGAGAGAGCAAACCCATAGTTAAAGCATAATCTATTATAGTGCCGTGCACACATTACACAGACTGAAAAGCTTATATAAACATGTGTATGTAGCACTACATCTTCATATTCCATACTACACTGCATTGAATAAATGTCAATAAAAATGCTGAGAGAGAGAGAGAGAGAGGTAGGCCTGCCACAGTACATTACTGTTTTTTAGTCTGATGTTCCTTTACATATAAAGTAATCATGCATACATACACAGACTTACTGTATATTAAATACAACACAAAATTTTAAGTAGATGACAAAGTGTTAACAACAGCGCATTAAATACAATTTATGTCAATCAGAATACCACACAGTATCAGATAATGAACCGTAAATTTTGTGTAATCTTACCATGAAAACAGTGACTTGAGCCTAGTGAGACTGATGTGGATGTGTTGACTTTGGACATTTCAGTATGAGGCAGAATCACCATGCTTCTGCAATGAAACAAAATCTCTTCAGAATCTCTGAAAAACAAAATTTATTTAAGGACTTTTTATGCATTGAATTAACAATGACCTTTGGCAAAATTGCCTCTTTTGAAATACAGGTATAGTGCATACATACATTCAGTTACATTGTATTTAATCAACCATCCCAGAATCTCTGAGCACTTGCTTGCCAGATGAATAAATAGTGATGCTTTCACTTTTAAAAAATTGCTTTTCAAGTGTAAATTTAACAATGTACTAAATATGTAACCTTATTGTACACAATAGCCAGGACTTTAACACAAGAAAAGCAACCTTACAAGTAAAACCAAATCACAGAATACAAAATATTTTTTGTTTTGCCAGACTTGGTTAGTAACAATATCCGATAAGTTGAGGTGCCAGTACAGTATATTCCCCATATCAGATAAAAATAATATTTGGTGCATGTGAAGCTTTTATTAAAGGTCTCATTACACCTGTATTTGTCTGAAGGTGATAGCTGTTTTTGAGTTACATAATACCCAAGATGCAAGCACATTAGGAAGATTTCAAGTGGCCTTGTCTTCATGCAGTGTGCAAACCATTGCCTTGCTTGAGCCTTTTACTTTTGCGTACAAATAACTAATGACTTAAATTACTCTGATGAAAAGAACCTTGTATCATCTTTGTGAGCAGTGCCCACCCTCCTCTCATTTGTGCTCTGGAAGTTTATTAAGTTTATTTTTCCCTCATGGGATTGTGCCCTGCTCTGGCTTTCTGTAGGGTAAGTTTGGGAGATTTATCCTTCCAGCATTTTCATACCATAAGATTTTTAATTTTGGAGCTTTTGCTTCAGTTCCATTTACAGCCACATTTCACTTAACCATTTAGAATACCGATTTGATCATTTTGTTTCAGTTTTATCAGCTTCTCCATCACTCTTATCTGTTGATTCCAAAACAGTTGGCTTGTTTAGTATGTTCATTTTGGATAAGAAGACTTTCCACCTGTCAGGTTCAGTATCATTATCAGATTCTGCCTCTCAATTTACTTACACCTCGGTTTTTTAAATCTTCACTGTAATTTTGGGTGGTTTTTCACTTCATTACAGTCATTGTATGAAAGGTGTGTCAAGAGGAACTCATTTACCATGATTCTTATCAGACACACTTAAGTGGATTCACAAGCTCTACACATTTGTATGTTGTGGCGTGAAACTTGTGGATGGTAGGCATACTGGCAATTTCAGCTTAGAATCGCTTGTGCTCAAACAAAGCATTTAATGATGCAACAAGTTATCCAAACATGAAGATTGAAACAACTGAAATGCCTTCAAAGAAAGACCATTTTGTTTTTGTTTCAAAAAGCCAGATCAGTTTAGTGAGCTCCCTCAGGCTGTTGTATGTCAGGTTAAAGGTTTTCAACATGCGCTGATTATTTTTTTATTACCAACCAGCAGGTCCTTCAGTTTGGCTTCTCGTGCTACAAGGTTTAGTTGGCCACCGTTATATCAATCAAATATTCTGATGCAGATATAATATAATTATTATTAACCCTAGTACAAAGCTGCGATTTATCAGATTGAGACTGTCAATTAGACGCATTATGCTGTACAACTCAGAAATCTTATCATGGAAATGGAGCCCTTCCTCATTCACCCACAAGCATGCATCTGTAAAAGGGGAGGAAATATGAAATGAGCAAGACGATATCACTCTCACGTTTATTGAAACAATTAAATAGCTTAAAGCAGTTACACAAAATCCAACTACTGCAGTAGCAAAGCAGTTAAAAACACTGTGCAGAAATTCAGATCTGGACTCATGACCAAGGTGTGGATTGAAACTCTTGACCACCTGGTGGATTAAACCACATGACCAGCTGTTGGATTAAAGCACATGCAGTCACACCAACTTTGACATATTTCAATAATGAGGAATAAAAATATTTTACAGTATTGTAAGAAGTCAACCTCTTGAACAGGAAATTTTTTTATCTGGATAGGCTATGCCCTAGTTAGTCTTGTCCAGATAGAAACAGACAAGTTCATAATTTCACATGTCCATCCAATGGTGGTACACTTTTTCTTTTTCACATTTTTTCCTCCAAGTCAGTTCTGCACATGGTTACTTTGAAGTCAGATTAGATAATCATGGCATCTCAAAACTGGAGTGTTTCTCGCTTTCATGGCTACAGGGGAGCATTCTCCTTGAAATGTTCCTTAACATCTTCATATTCAGTAATGCCTCATCGGTGAGTTAAGTTAGACCACCTCACATGGTGCACTGTATGCATTACTAAAGGGTGTTGGCGGTGATCCTTTGGCCTCTAGCCTTAAATGTTTTTTTTTTAGCCCTTACAGTACCTCCATTCCCATTACCCTTCTTCCCTCTAGCTATCCAACCTCACTTAACTATTTCTGCTTTGTGCAACTGTGAGGTTTTCTCTCAGTTTTGCCTTTAGATTCTGTACATCCAGTCATTTCTTTCCTGGATTTCTTTATCTTGCCACTCAACCTTTCCATCTTCCTTCATAGCTTAAATTTCGTCTTTAATTCATTCATTCAGTGGGTTAGGGAACACGCCAACTAGACATAACTACTGTACAAGGCTTCAGTTTACCTGACAAGCAGAGCCCTCTCATCAGCTCTCTTGATGAAAATTAGTTAATTTAGGACTGCTTTCTTGTTTGGATGATGGCGCACAATTAAGCCATCTTACTCAAGAGCACAATAGTACTAGTACATCTAGGTAGCCAACAGGAATAAATTCAGAGCTCTTTGCAATACAGTGCTATGGATCTTTCTTTGGCAGAATTTGGTGGAATTCTTCTCAGCCTTTGTGCTGTTTCAAGATAGCAAATTGGTCGCAGGGTCTCTTTAGGTAAAGGAATACCTGGGGTTAGTATGCTCACAATTTGCTGTTCCGTATCTGGAGCTCTCCTTAGATATGCATATGGAAATATAATTTGGTGTGAAGTTTCAAAGCTTTCATCTCTTTATCTAGCAACATGGAATGGAGTTTACATGATGCACTGGGGATGATCAAGAGGATTACTGTATGTCACTTTTCAGTGCTGGGAGAGAATCTACTCCTGTAATCGATTCTTCCAACACAAGTGGTCAGGGTATAAGTCATGGTCCCATGTTAGTTTTTTTTTCCAGCACTGACACCTCTATAAACAACATGGTAAGATTTCTGTTGTTTCTCGAACATGAGGAAACTTCTTGGTGCAGCTTTTAAGGCTAAAGGGCCATGTTGACTTTGTCTATAGGCTTGTCTGAGGACAAACAATCTAGATGTTTTCCAAGGTGTTAAAGTGGAGTTCCCAGGTCTCTGCTACATACTTTACCTTGGAATCTGTATGGGGTTCTTCAGTTCATTATTTTGCCGACCTTTGAACGGTTGAGAACTAGCTCGTTGTAAAGAAGTTTCTGTGGAAACTTCACAGTAGCCTTAGACACAGCTAAAGAGCTAGAGAGCCACAGTCTCAGATAAGATAGGCCTTGCTAAAATCAAGGCAATTATCTTTGCCTTATTTTGAGCTAAGTACAGTTTTGGGCCAGGCCCTTGGCTGCAACAGTATCTTACCTAGCCTGGAGTCACTAGGGCTTGAGGAACTTGACCCCCTTGGAATTGCACAAACAGAAGTAAACCTGATGTGGCCCACCACCTGTTTCAAATATGGGAATCAGCTATGTAATGAAGAGGCAAGGTTCTTTGAAAAATATAATACTCAATTTAAGATTTATTTTTTAAATAAGTACTTACCTCCCCACATTCAAAGTAGACAGAAGCAGACTGAAGGCTATGGGTGTTTGTACCGATTAGTCCCCTGGTGGGGGGGGTGGGAGAAGTAGATGGATAGAAGAAGGATATTCATAGAAAACTGAGTGTTCTCGTTTTTTGTTTTGATCTGTCGAACTCCTGCTGGCGCGGAAGTAAAAGCTACATAAAGGAGAGGTTAGTATTTAAAAAATAAATCTTAAATTAAGTATTTATATTTTCCTCCACCCCTAGATGAAATTTTCATTGATCTCCATAGTGCTATGACTGCCTTTTGTCTGTCTGACATTTTGTTAAAGTGTAGCAGCTTCTACCAAACAACTCATTCCAAAAACGTTGAGTCACTTGGTTTCTCTTTTTATCAGCTTCCTTCTTAGGACTTAGCTGCTTGAAGCAACTGGACAATACTGTACTTTGGAATTTTTAGCCACCTTGTATTTTCTTACTTCAAGATGTATGACGGAAAGGAATGGCCAGGAAACGGTGTTTTCAAAGTACTGTATGGCTGTTGACTAGAAATGAATATTTATGCACCCAGCTAAGGATATGGGAAAATTATTTCATTCTGCAAACACTGTTCAAGACCATTGCTAGTGCCACCTCTATTCTGCTATTCCATCAGCCTGTATTTCAGCCAAGGTTACTCCAGTCTTACCTGAGTTATAAAGCACCTTATGTTGGGTTTTCCTTCCTCCCATCAGACAAGACCAAAACATTAATTTGAAAACAAGACACTGTAGAACATGGGTTAAGAATAGAGGGGTTATTCGGTATTCCACTAAGAGGAAATGCCGTGTTATCACAGGAGAGGGAGGTTGTCTACTCAATAAATCTTTTAATCTTGTTATTCCTGTACATACGAAGTAAACAGCTCAAGCAAGAAAATGGCATGGATCTACAAAACAGATTTGTTTTAAGAAAAGATCTTATGTGGGCCTGTAGATGTCAGAAGAGTTGTTGTAGTTATTATAAACAATTATTTCCAAATCTTTGGGATGATAAAAACAAAATGTCCAGATTAGATAATAGAAGTTAGATAATAAAAGTCAAAATCTGGTCAGTTTGAGTGGATAATATCCTAAGCTAACTAATGACCAGTAGTAAATACTGCACATGCAGCGAAATACAGAATTTTTTTATATCTTACAAGTATTTTAAAATAGTTATGGAAGGAAGGACCTTTTATTGGTAGTCGCTGTTGAGTCCTCAAAGAGTTACCTTCCATGGGTCTGTCAGAGCTCCATGGTGACACACTAATATTGAAGAATTCTCTTTTAGTGGTCTTTTGGCCAGGTAATGTGTCTTAATGATAAACATTATAGTACGTGGTGGAGTATATAATGGACTCGGAGATAATCTAGGTTATTCAGTTCACACTTAAGGATATGTGATCATAAGTTATAGGCTACAGACAGCATCCACTATTTATCCAGTCTAAATTATTCTCAGTCTGGTC
Source organism: Macrobrachium rosenbergii (assembly GCF_040412425.1). NCBI lineage: Eukaryota > Metazoa > Arthropoda > Malacostraca > Decapoda > Palaemonidae > Macrobrachium > Macrobrachium rosenbergii. The sequence continues at coordinate 54,577,813 of NC_089783.1, read as the reverse complement.
TAGGCTACTGTCTAGATTATTGTTATTGTAGACATTGTATAATCTGAAAAGATTTTCTATATTAGTGATAAATTGTGGAACATTTCTTTTAGTTGAAACATCTAATTCAAAAGACAAATTTTTAAAAATAACTTGCACTTTTCACAACTAACAATAAGCAGTTAGTGCCGTCACGTGGGGCAAGAAAAACTGGGTTTTTGGCTTTCACACACAATGTAACTAACAATTCCAAAAGTTAAAAACTAAAACTCTAACTGGGACTTAAAACTAGACACTTAACTTGTTTCTTTAGGTGATTCCATTGTGAAATATGGAGCACTGATGAAACTGATCCAAAGCAACAACAGAAAGTAATGGCTTCTTGGGCTTTTTGCCAGTCCGTTTGCCGACAGTATGGCGGACTGCACTCACAAGATAATCACCTCTTCTTCTGGCAGGTTTTGACGATGGAAAACTGGGCACAGCCTCGCTGAAGATAAAGGAAGTGCCTTCTTATCTTTGAGTCCATTATAAACTCCATCACGTGTTCGTGTTATAATGTTTATCATTACGACACATTACCTGGCCAAAAGACCTACTAAAAGAGAATCCTTTGATATTAGTGAGGTCACCATGGAGCTCTGATAGACCCATGGAAGATAACTCCTTGAGGACGAAACAAGCAACTACGCTATCAGAAAAATCAGATATGATCAGAGTTGATAAAGAATGGGTTCTTTGAGTTTTTAGTAGTTTATAGAAAATGCTATCTCTTACCAACACTTTTACATTTACGAAATACGTATATTAAGGTCTGAAAACTTTTTTCTTTTGTGATCATCACGATATTAATGAATTAACAGGGTCTCATTTGCTGCTGTTGAAATATACAATATGTAAGGTAGTCCCTGGGTTATGGCGAATGTTCTGAAGTTACGGCGCGCCTTAAGGGACAGAAGGCTGAAGTTACGTTGCTCTTACGGTGCACCGTAAGCGACAAAAGACTGGAACAAGTTTCTGAGCGGCGTAGCTGTAGGTTCTGTAATGAGGTGAGAAAACTAGTTTTGGGAGCTGTAGCCACCAGGAGGGTTCACCACAGCGTATAAGGAGGTGAGAAAACCGGTTTATTACTAGGGCAACGCTTAAAAACCTGTTTTTTATTACAATGTTCCGGGTTACGCGTTTTCCAACTTACGGTATGCTGCTGGAACAGAACCCCCGCTGTAACCCGGGGACTACCTACATTTAATTGGTGTAACAAAATACTATGGTACTGTAAAAATTTATCCTGATTTGTTAACCTCTATAACATGCTCTAATGAAACATTTGTATTCTTATGATTAAAACCACATACCTAGTGGTAAGCGTCTTTTTCAATGAAGCAACATATCCAAGTATAAATGTATTATTAATTGGGAGACAGCCAAGCTCATCTCAGATTAATAAGACTGACATATACAGTATGTGCATCTCTCATTATAAAGCTCATCATTATTGTACACACGAATTTAACTTCTGTAAGAAGATAACGCATAGTCAGTCACTACTATACAGCATATCGATTTCCTCATGATTGTGGTATATTATTATTAAGTGGCTGAAGATTGCCACTACGTTATTACTTAAATCATCACAGTGATCCATGGTCACCAGGAAGCGGCTAGTTGTTTATGTCATTATCATTCGCAAGTGAAGAGGAGAGATCAAATGACTGAATTTGTCATTAGCCTTATGTATTCGTATTGTATTATACTTTCCTGTAATCTATTTTACTTTGACAGAATTATAACCACTATTCTCCACTCATTCTTATTTTTGTCTTCTCATTTTTGAGATGATAATGGCATCTGATGTTAGTTTTGGAAGCAGTCTCATTGTTTTGTTTTGCTGTGTAGATATTTATATGTGAATAACATTTAGTAATTTATTGTACAGTATTTTCATATTTTCTGTGTACTGTTATAGTTACTGGATTCCAGCAAGTTGAGTTTTATTCCTCCCCCCCCTCCCCACTGAATAAAACTCTTATCATATTCTTACAATAATTCACAGCTGAAGCATCTTAAGAATATTAACTGCATTAAGTAGAAAACTTTACCTTATTATTGTAGTACTATGATAATTGTTATATTTAATAAAGCTCTTTCCAATCATACTTTTCATTTTTGAGACATCCTCTTAGCATTCCAGCAGTGTTGGATGCAAGTTTATGTAATTTATGGCCTGGTTAGGGAGAAATAGTGACATCAGGCAGTATGAGACTGTTGCTCAACTGGTACTTTTCAATTACTTTCCAGATTGATCTGATGGTATCGGCATTTGACATTGAAGCCACTAGTAAGTCAGGTAATATTGTGGGAAAAGAATGTAAAAATTGTTCGTTTCATAATGTATCTAAAAATGTGAAAATTTTATAGAACATCCAGTGATACTGTGCAGAGGTTAGATATGAAATTATTTCTCTCTGCTCACTTCTGTCATGTGCCATTCTCATGAATTCCCATCTGGTCCAAATCTTTCCTTGTACTTTTCTTCTTGATTTTCTGAACTTCTACTGGTCTTCATCCTGTACTTTCATGCAAGTGCTCTTCCACCATCATTACGCAATTCATCTCTTTTCAGATTTTTCTCCATTTTGATCTTGTATAATTTGCTTTTTTTTTTTTTCCATATTTCTATAATATATTTTTGATAAGAAAAATTCAAACTTGTTTCCATTTGATGTCTTGTAATTTGCTCTTTTTACATCTGTTTTTTACAAGATGTTGATGAAATGAAAGAGAATTTTTAGAAAACCAGTACTGTATTTCCCTAGATAGACAAACCATTCTTTTATTGGGGTATTTTTGGCTTCAGCTTTTAACTGTCATTAGAGTTTGGTAACAAGGTGGTTAATTGGTGGCAGTAGGTTTGTGGTGGATTACCACCCACTCACCTGTTTGGTAAATCAGCACTTTTCTTAGGGCATCAATGACTGAGGATGGTTGAGGTGGGATTATGGTAAAAGACTGATTTGCATATCTAGGATAAATACAAAATAGCAAATTTTAAAAGTAATTTGTATTTTTCCTAACTACAAACCTGAAGTTCTTTGCATAGGATTTAATAGTCTTTTGCATACCTATGATAAATACAAAATAGCAAATTTAAAAGTAATTTGTATTTTTCCCAACTACAGCACAAACCTAAAGTTCTTTACATAGGATTTAATTTGTGAACGTGGGCTGGAACAGCATTTCAAACTTCTTGACAAGGTAGAACTACCGACAAATAGGGGGAAGCCCTGCTCACCTGTTGGTCTGCACTCCACTTTGCCTTCCAGCTCAGGTACCAGAGTGAGAGGTGGCTAAGGTTGTCCATTAATGTAAAGAACTTCAGGTTTGTATATTCAGGAAAATATAAAATACAAATAAATTTTACAATTTGCTAATTGTTCCTACACAAATACAAACCTTCGTTCTTTACATAGGAGACGTACCCATTGGTGGGAGGAATCTGGGTACTTTCTGAACCGACTGGTAGTTCACCTGACATGGGGTGTTCCTTCCTGGTGGCTAAGGTTGTGCATTAATGTGAAGAACTTCAGGTTTGTATATTAAGAAAAATACAAATAATTTTTAAAATTTGCTAATTGTTCCTACACAAATACAAACCTTTGTTCTTTACATAGGAGACACCCAATGGTAGGAGGAACCTGGGTACTTTCTGAACCGACTGGTAGGTTCACCTAACATGGGGTGTTACCTTTCTGGTCTGTTTAGGAGCAAAGGGAGGGACCCTGCACCTCTAGCGTATTGCACATATGGGATGTAGCAGTCGCTAGACTTCAGGACCATTAAGTAAAGGTTTTGTGCACCATTACTCAGTCAGGCTGTAAGAACCCATACTGAAGTGTCGGAGACAGTAAAAGGTAAATACAATCAGTGAGCTGGCTTTGTTGTCTGCCCTCCCCCCTTGCCAAGAGAGGAGGGGAACTTGCATTGCTTCATTGCCAAGGAAAAGACTGGCACCCAGCCAGTCAGATAGTTAACCTGCACTCACATCCATCCAGCTGGGCACTCTGACTCTGCGTTACCAGAGCGGAAGGAAGAAGAGAGAAGGAGAACCAGTCACTCCTATCTGGTCTCCTGCCAATCTGATACTTGAACGAAGTGCTACCTGTCCCAAAGGGAGCTGTGCTCGCTATCCAATCCATCGAGCAACCACCACTGGTTCATGGATAGCATGTCCAAGGGTAGTTGGCAACATTCCACAGGTAAAACAATGTGCAGGTGATCATACTTGACCGCCTCTTGTCATGTAATACCTGAAAGCCAGCAGGTTCCTACTGAGTGCAAAGTATAGGTTGATACTTCTACTATTATGAGCTCTTGTTCTGGTTGCAATTCTCCTTCCACAGTGGAAGGGAATGCCTGCGGATCGACTTACTGAGCCAGGAGGTAAGTGTACTTGGAAAACTCCTTTAACTCTTGTTATTACTAACTGAAGAGTTGTCAGTGTACAAATCTGAGGTATCGAGTTCCTTCAAGACAGTACTGCAGCACTCAGACAGAACTCAATACAGTGTCACTGACTTACAGCGGGGTATCTATTCCAGCGCCACACCGCAAGTTGATTTCCGCCGTAAGTTGGTTTTTCGCGTTATCGGCACTTAAGGTGCTGCATCAACTTACAGCGCCATCAGCAGTGCTGCAACTTGATGCAGCATCAAGTTATGAAACTAAAACACTGTTAACAGGGCTGAAAAAGTGCCAAAAAGGCACCATAAGTCACTGTCACCATAAGTCAGTGACGCACTGTAGTACCTTGTAAGTCATTACAGACGCTCTTCAGTGAGGATAACAAGAAAGATTCAAACTGATGTGATTGACAGTTCTGAATCTCATTACAAAATTCGGGATAATTTTGAACAAATAATCTCCATCCTCCTGAGTTCTATGCATACAAGAGCCCAGACAACTCGCTTATACCTATGCTGATGTTAGGGCTGAACAAGAGAATCTCTGGGTTCAGACTTATGTCTGACAGCCCTCAAAAAGATTTGTACAGGCTACAATAAAAACTTCTAAAGGGGAGAGTCATGACCCTCCTGGGTTTGAATCTGCAAGAGAGAAAGACTGTTATAGCTTCTCAGGAGTACAGAAGATTTTTCTCAAAAAGGAAAGATCTACTCCTAGACTCAAGTCGTGGTTGAATGTTGACTTGTCAGGGCAGAAAGAAGCTTCATGGCAAAAGCAAGTGAGAAAAATGCCGCTTCCTGCTGAAAAGTAGCTTTGACCAGAGAGAGACCTTGTCTCCAACACCAACAATTGGAGACCGTTCTAGTCTCATAGACAGCCACTCAGAGAATGGAGGTATCCAAGAACTCCAATGGAGAGCAAAGAGAGAACCCTCTCATTGGGGAAGAAGCTGGAAAACATCCAGGCATGAAGTGCCAGAACTCTCAACTTCCCGAGATACCAGACTATGAGCAGCTGCATCCACAGCTTAACTACAGAGGAATATCTCTTAGGACCTTAGACGATAGAGCTAGCAGGTCTGGATATTACTTGGCAGGGACACATGGGAAGTCCTAGGTTTTGCCAGGGAAAAGAAGCCAGCCTGCTGTTGATTACCAGAAGGTGAAATGGTAATGAAGATATTAGGTTTGAGGTTGCCTTCCAGGAAAGAAGCCTTTTTCCATGCTTAAACCGAAGCAAGCATGGAGAAAGAACCCCACAGCTTCCTGTTGTGCCAAACAGTAGCCAGGTGTAAGCTTGGAACCTAGAAATCTCATACAACTTGTTCGCCATACAGATGATTAGGGGCCATACGTCCCTGTTACCTTCCTCAAATTGTCGAGATGGTATCCTACCAATTAACCACCTTATTGCCAGGCTTCAACTACCATTCCAGCAGGCACTTAAATATTAAACAAAACAGCTTTGTAATCTTATGGGAACAGTTAGCTATTCAGAACATTTTTTTCTGCTTTGAGACCATTCCTCTTGCCACATGCACTTGGCCTTCTCTTCTCCTGTCTATAATCTAATCCTCCCATTTGTTTATTCTTGTCTCAGTTTATCTTTATTTCTTTCCATCATCATCAGCTTCATACTTGGTAGCCCTGTCACCTTATCAAATTTTTAAAATTCTACACATCCCTCAACCTGGTTACAAAACTTAATATAGGTAAATTTAATCCAGTAGCTTTCTGAGGCCCCTACTTCACAAGGAGGGGCCAGGAATGTAGGGAATTGGCAATAAGCAATTTTATAGAATTTTTATTATCTAGAGATAAAAATTTACAATTCTAAGAATATGTAAGTAATAAAAACCATATTGTACAAATAAAATCTCAGAAAAAAGAAAGAAATTTCATGTGTTAAAAGACATGAATATTCACACCTTTTGAAAATATGGAGAGAGAGAGGGGCAGGGGCTTGCTAAGCTATTTCTTGAGGCTTAACAAGCAAAGTCTTGGCTTAAGTGAGGGCTCAAGAAGACAAATCAAGACTATAACAAAAGAAGACAAATCAAGACTATAACAATAAGTAATTTTGAGATCTTTGTGATGATAAAAATTCGGCACCAGCATCTACAAAAATGAGAAAAGAATTAGAGAATGTGTATCAAGATTTTCTCTAACTTTTCTATTACATATGAAATGAGACTAATAAAGATTACATCCTCAAAAGTTGCACTGATTAAAATAAACTTTGTAAGAAATAAGAATTCCATATGACCGTAAAGCAATATTAATTAAATTAAGACTAGTATTAAGAGAAAAATGATTGCAGAATCCTCTTGGTGCAGGTTTGAAGTGACTCAACCTATACTGAAAACCATCAATATGGTAAGAATCATCCTTACTTATTTCACTTTGAATTTTTAGTACAGCTGCTATTAAATAATTATATTAACATTTACATTACTTGTCAGATAAAAAATCATAACATGTTGGTCAGAATATAAATAAAAAGAATGCATTTAAAGCATGGAAGATATGAATCAAATTATTTTACTTAAAATAAGGGTGGGGAATTTTCAAAGTCAATGTTAGTTTTTACACCGAGTAATCCACTATGTTCTTTTTCCAGTGTAACTGTATCATTTAGTCTCGGCCTCTTGTTAATGTTGTTTTCCTGGAGAACATTCAAGGATCTGCCCTCAAAAGTTGAATTTAAGAGGGTGTCATGCTTACCAGAGGAATCAGAGATACTATTATCAGGTGTGGTTTTGTTTTTACACTTCATTACTGAACACTTGCATTTCAGACCGCAAGAATTTTCATTTTTGCGGCATTTACAAAGCTTGCTGGAACAGTCGCCTTTACAGCCACATTTAACCTCTCCGCTGGAATCTCGTTTTGATGCTTGTTTTACTTTATCAGGTTCGTCATCACTGTCGTCATTGTTTCCAAGCCGATTGCGTCGTGTAATCTGCCTTATCTTCTTGAAAAGAGGGGTCTTCCGCCAATCAGGGTCAGTATCATCATCAGATTCATCCTCTGACTGGCTCGAAGATTCATAAGCTACCTCAGACAGTTTCTCCTGTTTGGGTGGTTTTATATAAGTACGTCGCCGATCATTCACCTGTATGGTTGGCATAAGAGAAACCTGCAACATAAAATAAAATCTTAGCTCACAATCCATTAAAATATATAAAAAGAATCAAAGTCAAATTAACTAATAATTTAACATCACTTTTCATATCAGCACCTTGAAAAACAATCTGACAGCATATGATTTAATATATTAAAGCTATGAACTTGAAAATTAAATAAAACTAATGCCTTTCCCAATCAAAAACAGTATCAATCTGCAAGTAAAGATCTTGTAAAATCCACGATCAAATAAACGGAACTTACCTTTTTTCCATGAGTCATGGCTGATACCATCAACTCTTTCTTAAGCTCTTCACATTCCTGGGTCTTGGATTGAAGCTGCTCATGAATAGCTGACAGACGGGCAATTTCAGCTTCTTGGAACTTCAAACGCTCAAGCAAAGCATCATCTTTGACTTCACTGGATACAGAGCTATTATCCTGTAATAATGTGCATCAAATTTTAATAAGGAAAAATTCCACGTTGATTAGCCTTAAGATTCCTTTGATTATGCATACTCATTTCTGTACTCCCTGTCCCCCAAAAAAATGCTTAAACATAAAAAGAGTACAGCAAGAAAGCTTTCCTGTGTGTTCTGACTCCAGGCCACTGCTAACTTACTGAAAGTGTCCAAAAATCCATGACTACTAGTAAATGAAAGGAAAATCTATACTGCATTTACTAATTAGCATTGACTACAATACTAATATATCACAACAGATAAAAGCTAAAATCATTAACAAAGTCTGAGTAAATTATTGTAAAATATTTACAAGACATCATTGGATGGGAATTTTGGACAACATTCCCCTATGACATCTCAAGGCAAACTGAACTCTCTCTACTGTACAACTAGCTATTAGAGTTGGGGTAAAAGTTGCCGTAAGTCATTTATGGCCCATGGAAATGATCTGAGCAGTTTTCCTGCAAAATTCATTCAAAATGCATGGTGCAAAATCTTGAACGTATATGAATGTTTCCCGGAATTTACCCCCAGCTATAATTAAAGATATATATACGTTACCCGTCCACAAGGGGTTAAACTGGTTTTGAATGTTTAATTTTGAGGAGCTATACCCACTGACTAGAATCCATTTTTAGGAATAAAAATATATGTGTATTCACTTTTTCTCTGAACCTTGTACTGTAAGTTAACTTTCCATCTCTGAAAAAATCATATTTTAGTGAACCACCAGCTAGAGGGTCTGGAGTTCAATATATTTTTATTTTCCCAGATTAGGCCTGCCAAAATATGGGTGGATCTCATATGCCCAAATATACAGTACAGTAATACCAATAATACAATGAGACTACACATGTACAATTTCCGTGATTACACAGTGCAATACTCTTGCCTTTCCCTTGTTCTAGATTACTCCTTTCCTCCCCAAATCCCTCATCAATAGACCAATCAGCACACAATATTCTCACTGAGCCAATGAGCAAACACCTGGCTGACCATAAGTATTTTTCATACCACCACCCACACTGTTCAATATCTGTTCTGCAATCTATGCATATTTATTCACACCTTTTCAGTTTACTGCAGTCAAGTTCCTATCTGTTTGTACTGAAAAAAGGTGCAATCATGGGTGTAGAGCAGATAAGGGAAATATGGATAAATGGGCATTCATTTAAAGACTGCTCTTGAGTATCATAAGTGGGGATTTTAAAAAATTAAAAATACAGCTAAAAGGGAGTGTTCCAACTAGAAAGGGAGATAAGTCACTATACAAACAAGGTAAGACTAATATAAGTGGCAGAAAGAAGAAAACTACCTGTGCTGTTGGCATCTGTCTCAAGAGGAAGAGCACTTTGTCTTCATGTTCCTGGCTAAGACGAGTTAATTCAGCTTGATAGGTTTCCTTGAGTCTTCTTACTTCCGCTTCAAGATCTTCCACAGTTGCTGAAAGCTCTTCATTACCAGCCTGCAAGTAACAATTTGGATCACAATAAAATCCACAAATAAAGCGTTACGGACTAATATTCACTATACTGAATACATAAAATTCAGTTTCACTAAAATGAAAGGTAAAAAATAATATATATATAAAATCAATCACTATACCTTGTAAGCCCTCACAATACACATGAATTACAAAGTGGACTCTTTTCATCAATGGGTACCGCTAAACGTCAGATTTTACCAAGTATATGGTAACAGTACATCACCAATGTCATAACTTTATTCTTCCACAATCTTTTTCTTTTGAAGATGTAACCTCAAAAAAAAGGGCTTTCCTAGTGTATTTCAAGATTACATGTTACATAGACTTTTGAGATACACTGAAATTTTATCACAGATATTCACAAAATGATAATTCATGATAAAATTAATTATTTGGATACTTACCTACTGTTTAGCTTTATCTTTGCACCATTTGGTGCGATTGGCATTTAAACAAAAACATTGGAATACGCTTGGCCAACCTGTGACGACTGTCACTAGTCATCTGTTTTCCCACCAGATGGTGCTGGAATGTTTACTTTCTTGTCATATTTCTTCATGACCACCCACTAAGATGTGGGGAGGCTGGGTGGGTTTCCACTTTAACAGTAGGTAAGTATCTAAATAATTAATTGCATCATGAAAATTATCATTATTTGGAATGATTCTTACCTACTGTTCAAGTTTGTTGACTACTACATTGAATAAGGATGGCGGATTGGTACAGCCAGAGAAACAGGGTTCAAGCTCTACTTCATGAGAATGTACTCTACCATAATCAGAGTTAACTTCTTACTCGTTTTAACAGGAGCCGAGGTAGAAGTAAACTAAAGAGCCCGGTTAACGGATACAATTTGGCAAAAGGAAGAGAATATGGAACAAAATGAGCTATGCAATGCTTAAATACTAAAGGAGAATCAACCAAACACAGTTGAAACTCAAGTCCAAATGTGAGTAATGATGACACAGAATGCCGGGTGAAAATACTGGATGGAGGAACAGGTGTTTTCGTGGAAAAGAGAGAGGATTCTTGTACGACGTCACCATGTAACCTTGACGACAGTCAAGTGTCCTCTGCAGGGACTGACGTCATCACGTAACAGTGACGACAATCTAAGAGACTGCACAACACTTAAGAGGCTATACTAAAACCAGGCCAACTCACTCTAGTTAAATTATTGGCCTCTAACATCTTCCGATACTAAACAAAATTTACATCCTCTCATCAGATCACTCAAAATCTACATATCAAGAAAGCCACACTCGTGCCCGAGCACCTAGTCTAACATAGGCTATGAGATCATCTTGTGCAAAATCTAAACATCTGATTTTCACACAGTCTTTCCTATACAGCCTAATGCTTTCATCCCTGCCTGATGTAGATGGCATAAAGCAAAAACATAAACAAGCACAATACCATACAGGAGAAAATTAGCCAGAAATCAACAAAATACATTACAAACACTGATCCAACCATCCGTATAACGGGTCAGCATGAAGAAATATGACAAGAAAGTTAAACATTCCAGCATCATCTGGTGGGAAAACAAATGATTACAGTGACAGTACTCGTGGATTAGCCAAGCATATTCTGATTATTTTTTTTAATGCCGATCGCACCAAACGGCGCAAAGATAAAGCTAACTTTAACCGTAGGTAAGATTCATTCCAAATAATACTGATCAGCCTCATGAGCTGATTTTGACCATTATTCTATCAAAATTTATGCCTTATGTTTAACTTATGATCTAGTCTGCAACTTACACTACTCGCCTGATCACCCAAAACTAGATGATAATCATCATCTGTGTTCTGGCAAATTAATTTTTGGGTTGGTAGTCTACAGCAGCAAGCCAACTAAAGGGAAATTTATGAGTAATTCTATCAGGAAAAAATACACTGTAAGCCATAAAGTTTGGCAATGAACATGCATTTTCATTTAGAAGGGATGAGTTTCTGCTCATTACATCCCTGTACTCTTAACTCAAATCATAAGTAATGCAACAAGATTGATGGCAGATCTTTCGCACTAGTAACCTTACTAACCAATTTGTATGTGCTATCCAGTGCAAGTTCATCAATAACAAAACTAGACAAAAAAAAAATCATTAATGAGAAGACTACAGATTTACAAAATCATCAATAATTTAAAAGTAACCTTTTAACCTATTCCTGACACATTCTTCAAAATAAACTATACTTATATTAAATTTATAACAAAAGTACCTGCAAATCCTGTATATCCATTTCTCGAGCAGCACAGTTCACCTGGTTGTCCACTGCAACTTCAAACAAATATCCTAATGCACATTTACTCTCGCTCATACTTTGCATTGAGTCAAATCTTTTCTTTGCAACTGCATCTGTAGAGATTTTGGAAAAAAGGAAAAATTAAAATTCATGCTGTAAAAATTAAAACTAAACAATAACCTTGTATCACAAAAAAAAATTTACTTCAAATGATGGAATTACAAAAGCTTTCTTCTCTTTAGTCAACAGTCTCTATTTAGGCTAGCACTGATCATAATTTCTATTAAAGGTCGTTTTATTATATATGCTGGTTCTATGTCATTACGGTTAAGGATTTAAAAAAAAATTTCATGTAGTGCTGTTAGTCACCCAGCAAATGATTTTCCTCTTATAAACCAATGAAATGTCTATGATTTTCTGAAGATCTTGAATGGCATGACTGATACAATGAAGAGTTCATACAGAAATATTTTTCTTTAAAAATGATATATTCAATATTTAAGATAACGGATAAGGAATTATTTTGTATTAATGGCATTTTTAATGTAAAAAAATAAACCACATTAACCTTCATCATCATCCATGATTTTAGACTGCATATCACTTATCTGAGCAGTTCTTAACTGAAGATCAGCTTCCAGGTCCTCCTTTTTTCTTTCAAGATCAGCTGTTAATTCAGAAGTCAGCCCTCCAAGTGACAACTGGTGCTGCAATATACATACAATTACTTTCTGAAGGGTTGAGCACACATATTTCCTTTATCTCATGAATTACAACAGCCAAAGATAACATGCATTTTACAAAAATGAACAATACAGTAAACCCATATATTCGCCTTCTCACGATTCGCAGATTTCTCTTTGGAACATATATACACATTATTCATGGAAAATAAGCCTATTCACATTATTTTTCACTGAGAAATATTCACTAATTACTGTATTTTCATATTTTCATGACTAAATGCACTTTTTATGATAAAACTATTAAAATACTCAGGTATAAGCATTTTTAGAGGGATTTTTGTCTTTGAACTATCAAAATACTTAGTTATAAGTGTTTTTAGAGGAGTTTTAAATATTCGTGGATTTTAGCTATTCACGGGGAGGTGTGGTACGCATCCCCCACGAATACCTGGTTTTTACTGTAGAGGGACAAATGACAAAGCTTAATCTTATTAGTTACAAAACAACTATCAATGATTTTCATTCCTTAATTTCCAGACATATATAATCATAAATGAAAAATATTACTATTTTAATTTTTTTAAGCTAATCCTAACTATCAAAATACAGTAATGCCACTTCAAAAAATACAAATTAAATTACTAAAGGTAGTTATCACTAATTTTGTTCTATTACTGATTCAGCAATAATTTAAACTAGAGCAATTTAAAATTTCCTGGGTCATTGCACCAACTTGCCACAACAGCTGGTTGGTGCTACTTGCTGCTTAAATGCAGTTTGCAACATTTTTGCAAAAACACTTTTGGTGTCATTGTAAACACATGTAACCCATTCTCATGTGTTTTTCCTCCTTTGTAATGATCTGCCCACTTTTAACCCTAGCCATGGCTCCAATTTATAAAGGAAATGCTTCTCGTGCAAAGATCAAACACCTTATGTTGTCAATTGCCTGATGGACCAGAACCAACTGGAAGTAGTAGGTTAAGTCCAGTAGGGGGCTGTTTCTAAACAAAGCCAGCTCTCCAGAGAGATCTGCCTTTGGAAGACTTAGAGGAAGGATTCCCTCCGTTTGAGGATGATGTTAGTCCACGCATGCCCCACTTGCCTGACGACATACAAGAGCCAAGGCAGTTGTCTCATCGCTGCCTGGCAGTATAGAAAGTACAGCGAGTGGAATTTTCCTATCTGGGAAGCCTGCATGAAATGATTGAGCCAAGGCAGTCATATCACTACTGCCTGGCAGTATAGAAAGCACAACAAGCTGAATTTTCCTATCAGGGAAGCCTGCATGAACTGACTAAGCCAAAGCAGTCGTATCACCAATACCTGGCAGTGTAGAAGTCCAGGATAATTCACTACCCCCTAGAAGGTACACTTCAGATGGGGTTGGGTGGACCCTATCAGGGTCCCCTCAATACATGATTGTTGCATGGGAAAAGTAAGATTCTGATTTGAAGTATCTCTCTCATGTAAAGCAGAAGGCTATTTCCTACATCTTCCGGACTCAGAAGGGAAATTTCAGTGGCTCTATCCACTCCATGTCAGGTATCAGTGACCTCTCTCCCAAGGAGAGAGACTTCATCTCCATCAGAGGAGTTGAGGTGGAAGTTCCTAGAATACAGTACACTGCTTTTGGAGTATTGGCCCAAATGTGGATTCTGCTTGGAGAGGGATGTAAACACACTGCCATAGTTCTGCTTGAACATGTACAGTAGTCTCCTTCTTCCATACTCCTATTGAAATCTATAACTTAGAGAGACCGCTTAACCCTTTGTGAGCGGGCGTCATCAAATGACAACTATTTATAGCTTTAGGGTAAATTCCGGGTAGTGTCCTCTGATGATCAACATTTCACGCCATACAGTTTTAACAAATTATGCAGAAAAAGTGTTCTGATTACTTCCATGGGCCATAAATGACTCATGGCAACTATAATAGCTAGTCAGTACAGGAGAGAGAGATCAGTTTGCCTTGAGATGTCGAAGGGGGAATACTGTCCACCATTCCCATCCAAGGATGTCTCGTAAATATTTTACAATAAATATACTCAGAATTTGTTACTAGAAAAAACATTTATAACTTGGTCAAATTAACATAGGTTTTATGTCTGTCTTGGTAATGGTCAAATTAACATAGGTTTTATGTCTGTCTTGGTAATACTTAATATATATTTTAGGCCAGACTGTGAGGGTTAAAAATGAGCTCTTTCCTCCTTCAGGGGCTGGCTCATGGCAGGTACAGTAGTTAAGAGCCATTTCTGCAGACAAAAGCAGATTTGGCAATTCACTGTGGCGCAGATAATGTGTAGGTCCTGCGTAATAGTAGCTCAGTAATGGTAAAAGGTACAAATGTTTAATAAAAACTACCTAGTGTTAGCTACCTATATAACTGTATAGGATGCAAACACTTCAAATTAACCCAGGCCTGCACGGCCACATTTTATTTCCAAAAAATCCATAACGTGACATAACATCCCCCACAGGACTCCAAGAATAGTACAGTACTATTCAAACTATCAAAGCGAGTTGGGGATGTCCTTACACTAATGTTTAGTCTGAGACCCAAGGAATACCAAGATTATAGTCACCAGGTAGTGAGGGATCTTGTTTTATTTGGGTGGATAGTCACTTTTAGATTCTTCTGTCCAAGGACATCAGAATTCACTGGAGGATATTCAGACTGCAAATGTTTGCTTTATATGACTTATGGGCTTAGTAGGAAAAATTCTAAAACTGCATGTTTTCAAAATTATTTCTTGTCTTGGTAAAATATTTACAGTATCTTAATCATCTTGAATTTCCTTGAGCAATTAAGAAGGAAACCTCATCCATTTTCTAAGCTTCTCAGAGTTTCAGCCATGCAGTCAAAGCAATTCCAACTATCAACAGACATTTTACTGATCAACGTGGCTATTAATAATACTTCCCTTTCTAATAAATTATAAGTAAACTACCAAACATTCAATGTTTGTGGTATTCTTTAAAATTAAAACCACTTACCATATATTACAATAAAAATACATCATTTTACACTAATTCTTTAGTGTTTTTGTCTAGAGCTTAAGACATTTTTCAGCTTTTTTTCATATTTCAACTTTCAATTATTTGACAATACATGTTCAACCCTTTATGAACAAAAATAGCACACTACAAATCTAAAAGATCTGCAAAACAAATTTCTGTTCCAATCTTTATCAATACCAATTTACACATAGCTGGTCATACCTTTATTTTATTTATCTGCTCAGAGATGGTTTTCCGGTCTTCAACTAGAGTTTTGAGCGACTGCTTGGCCTGCTTTTTCACTGTCACAATCTCCAATTCTCCTTCTAACCAGTTCCTAAAATACATTAAACATTGTAGCAGTACCTCTAAAGAAGAGATTTAATGAAGCAAGTTCACTTACTATTCCCAAGGCAGATAGAGAATACTGAATGGCTAGGTTCAAAAGACTCGAGATAAAACAAAATTCTAAATTCAGAAAAAGATATAGAACCCAATAATATCCTCTAATCAACTTATAAATAACTACAGCATTTCTTTATCAATTACAATATGTTGTCAACTGGTAAAAATTATAATATAAAAATATGACAATAATGCATCAAATATAATTACATACAGTGCATAAAACAACAGTTTTATTAAAATGGTCATTCTTAATACAACTATTATTTGAATTTTGCAAATGGATATCTTTCGGTGTAACAACCTAAACGGGGTCGATAGTTTCTCTCTCTCTCTCTCTCTCTCTTTACACACACAAACACATATACAGGTTTAAAGAAACAAAACCAGCAGATATTTAGATTTTTGCTGAAAACAAAAGCCAGATAAGTTTGAAAACACTGAAAGGTACCAGATCAAAACTCGATAGTGCTCTTTTAAAGTGGTTTAAGCACCGAAGAACCAAAAGTGTAAGCATTTCCAGGGAGGTACTTATGGAACAGGCCAGAATTTTCACAAAGAACTAAACCTTACAAATGACAGTGATTATTCATAAGCTTTGTTCTACTTTTGATAAGAGCAATAAATATAAGTGGAAGACTTTGTTTGCATAGGGTTTTTTTAGGGGTGATTTTTATCGTACAGGATTTTCTGCCGTGGCCTGGTCCCAAGGGACCCAGATTAAAGAGGTCGGACTGTGTGTGTGAGTGTACACACACACACACACACACACACACAGTCAACACTCGCCTATTCGCAGTTCATGATTCGTGACTTCTCCTATTCATGGATTTTTCTGTGGAACTTATCACCGAATTATTCGGAAAAAATTCAGTAATTCACAATTTCTTCGTCAAGAAATATTCACTAATTACTGTATTTTCATGTTATTTTCATGACGAAATACATTTTTTATGATAAAAGCAGAGCCCTAGAAAATTATATATATACATAAATTAACAAGACTGACAAAGCCACATGCTTACCTGATTCGCCCAGTAACATCTTTGGTTGCAGCACGTTTTTCAGCACCTGCTTTCTGGAGAGCTAGTGCATCCTGAAATTTAAAAATTTTTTATATCTTCAAAACACATAACCGAGTAAAATTAATGGACATGCATTAATTCCTTCAATAAGTTAATATTATTATTAGATCATCTCAATAATTTGCTACAATAGTAGATTGAGGTATCTGAATTGGTTAGCAAGTCACTTTATATACAAAGAATACTCTTTGAGTATTGAGGAAAATCCTTAACTTGAAGATGGTGTAGTTTAACCAGACCACTGGTAATTTACTCAACTCCCAAAGCAGGCCCACAGGGTTTGTCCTTAGTAGGAAAAATTAAATTTTACTTGGGCTTCCAGTTCACTAAAACTTTAATACTATGCTTTGATAATTGGATAAGCCTAGGCATCCTCTATTGGTTGAAGCTTGGTCATTCATATAAAATATACAGAACTAAAGTTTTGACCTGCATTGCCTGCGTACAAGGGCTTGGTTCATATGTGCTGTTCAAAATAAAGAATGCCATAATCCAATGATTGGTTTGATCTGCTTTAACCCCTCCCCAGATCAATTACTGTAACCAAAGATTTCGTTTCACTGCATTTATTTGATTAACAGGGTAATCAATACATGGATCATGAACTTGAAAGTATTTTTTACTTCACTGTTTTAACATTGCCTATATGAGATTCAGATGACATCATCCTCTTCCAAATATTGGAGCTTCAAATGTCTACCAAGAGTTTTATCCAATTTCAACATTTTCTTTTACTTGATTGTCTTTCATTTGTTTAACCACAATACACTAAGTGCAGGTATTCAGCTTCAAAAAGTACCAAAACAACATGATATCCACAGAAATCAATTAAGATGAATTCTGGGATCCCCCAGGTTCTCAAAAGGTTAAATTGCACTCATAACTATACTCTCTGGATTCATAAAAAAAGTACTTGTCAGTGGTACTGTACTCTAGAGTAAAAAAATAAATAAAAGGCAAAATGTTCATCACTTATGTCAATAAAATGCTCATGATAAAGCATTTCAGAACAAGGAGGACAAGAACGTTGAAGAGGGAGGTTCTTCAACACGAGGTCGAGAGATATCTAAAAACAGAACAGTTGGCAGTCAAGAGTTGGATATTATCCCTCCAATTCTCCAAAGATACATTATAGAAAAGAAAACAAAACAAAACAAACACCAAGGAGATAGGTGTTGGGTTTGTGTAAATACCAAAAGGCAACAAAAAGATAAATAAAATGATAGATACTGTAAGGAGAAAGGCTTCAAAACTTATACAGGCAAAAACAAGTCAAAATGGCTACATAGCAAGAATAAGTGAATATGTCATTAGGAAGACAGAAAAACATGTTGAAATGTTTCAATATATCAATATAAGAATAGGATAAACAAAAAAATATAAACTATATTATACAGACAAATATATTCAAACACAGAACAGAAAGTCGAATGGCTGGTCGGAGAAAGAAAAGCACGTCTAGATGCGACGGCGGCCAAAAGTAAACTGCGTAGAACTGAATGTGCACAGACTTGTTGGGCAGTGCTTCCACCCCTACCATCAGTAGCTGTTACCATAACCACCTTGCAAAAGTTTAACAGCCGGATTTCCAGCTCGCTGAAAGTTAATCCTATGTGTAAAGACCGAGGGTTTGTATTTGTGTAGGAACAAAGGGTTAAATGAAAATCTTTATTTAATAGTTGAGACAAAATGTGCAAGACAGAAGGTAAAGGAGAGAACTCATTTCACATTCATTCCCACAAAGAGAAAAGCTGACGTAGGATTTGTAAAATATGTGAATAAGAAGTGTGATTACCCTGTTAAGTGAATTAGAGTTTTCCCCTAACTCATTATTCATTGACAACTACTAGATATTTATCTCTACTAACATGGAAAAAATGCAACTGCAAAGTAATGGGTTATTAGAAATATTCATGATCCTAAAGGTGTTACCTATATACATGAACAAAATACCCAACCTTTAATCTTTTATTAATTGCAGCAGCCTCTTCCATCTTTCGCTTCAATACATTCTGTTGTTTTGAATGTAATCTTTCCATTTTGATAATCTGGTACTGCTTACGCCTATCTTGCTCCTTCAGACGAGCAACCTGAGAATATACACAATTACAGAGTTCACCACAATTTTAGTAAAAGAACAAATAAAAACAACATTAATTACAAGTCAAGTGTCAGCTTGAAACAATGGAACAAGGCATTGCTTCTGATGTTTTGGCTTCAATTACACTACATCCTCATAATTTATTTCAGAAAATGACATAAATCATTTGCAGTATAAAGCAGATTAAAATATTACTTATAAATGCTTACAATGATGAAATCTTCGCATCACATAGAGCATGTTACCAAACATTACTACATAAGAAGTCCTGCTCAGCCATTATTAAAGGAGTCTTAAAAGAGAAAACGACTTACTTCTTTGTCTTTCTGTGCCTTCCACAATCTGAATTTCTCGTTGTCTTCCTTCATTTGGCGAATCAGCTTCACCCTCGTTGCTTTCATATTCTGAAACATAAGGGATGATATGATGATAAATCACTATGATTATTATTAATTAAGCAGACCACTGAAATATGTAATTATGAAGAGAGAAACTCTTAGAAATAATGCAAGTTACATCTACATTATTTATATTAATAATGCAAGTTACATCTATGTTATTTATAATTATAAGTCTAAAGGAAAACAAAAGACAACACATACTATACACGTCAATCAGTCATAGAGACGTTTTACTACAACATGCATACTGTGCAAGAGATATTACACAATTACACTTATTGAAAATTGAACTTCCTAGAACCTATGCTGTCAGTGTCACCAAGCAATGCAAGTAAGAGGTTATAAAAAGATAACAAGAGAAAATATGTAAATAAATAGAGATAAAAGCTGACTGGTTATTATGGATACGCATTTGTTATGACAGACATGGTTTTGATAGTTTGTTCCGTGTATGAACAAATAAAGATTAGCATTACTTATGCTCTCTGGGGACAAAGATTTAGCCATAAAACAAAATAAAATGAAAATGGAGGAAACAAAATTTGACCAGAATTTTGAGGCAAATTTTTACAGGTTCATGAACAGGAAAAACATTTTTTAAAAGTTTAAATTTCAGTTCTCTATAACCAAAAATACAGACTGGTGTTGCTTAACCACACTGAGCATGAAGATTAGTTTTACCATGAAACAAGTGGGAATAACAGGAAATAAAATTTTACCAGAATTTCTGGCAAATTTCTATAGGTTCACATTTAGCAAAAACATTAAAACTTCCAGTTTCAATCTCATTTCTCTATGACAAAAAAATTAAGATCATAATTATTCACACAAAGTGAATGGGGATTTAACCATACAAAGAAATAAAAAGATGCTGAAGGAAATAAAATTTTACCAGAATTCTCAGCAAATTTGCACAGGTCTGGTAATAGAAAAATCTCATCTCAAAGTTTTCAATGTTTCAACTCACATTCTCTTTGATGAAAAAAATGAAGATTAGTGTTATTCATATACTCTGAAAATGGAGATTTAGTCATAGAATAAAACAGAAAGAAATCTCAGGAAATAAACTTTTACCAGCATTTTCAGCAAATATCTGCAGGTCTGTGTACTGAAAATATGTACATTTTCAGTTCCAATTTCCTTCTTTATGACCAAGAAATGAAGATTCATGTTATTTATGCATAGTGACGATGAAGATTTTGTCACGTAATGAAATAGAAGGAAATTGTAGTAAATACAATTTTACCTGAATTTTTAAGCAATTTTTTGGAAGGCCACTTACAGAAAAAGTGTGAAATGTTTCAGCTTTTCAATTTCAGTTCTCTATGACCAAAAAACATTGATTAGTGTTTTTTATGCACTCTGATGATGGAGGGTTATTCACAGAATGAAATAGAAAGAATTTATAGGCAAATTTCTGCTAAATCAAGACTTAGGATGAAGTCTTAACAGATGACACATTTTTTAACTAATAATCCAAAATTAAGAAATAATGCCAAAAAGATATCATCACAACCTGTACAAAAACTTAGAATTCATAAAAATTGAGTTCTCAATTCAAGTCTGGCTACACAGAAAATAATGACTCGGAACAATTACCAAGCTTTCTTACCTGCATTTTACAACTTAATTTTCCAACTTTCTTACCTGGATTTCAGAGCTTAATTTTGCAACTTTTTGCTCTGACTGCTCTTTCATGCGTAAGAGTTTATCTTGCTCTTTTTGCTTCTTTTTTAAACCCAAAATCTGACCCTCTAATTCTTGTACTCTCTTTCGACGCTGTTCTGCAATTCTGTAATTACAAAGAAAACCAACATTTCCCTAATTCTGTAGCCAATCTCTGGAAGTCAAATTATTTCTGGTGCAGCAGTTACTTCTTATATAGTCACACAAATAAGAATGGTCCTGTGATGAGAATTTATGTCAAGTACCAATACAGTATGCTAAACAGAAGACTGAGCATGCTAACATGAAGACCACCCTTTAAAATTTTTTGCATACTACTAACTCAAGGCATTTGTGTATGTAGATATCCAAATGTCTAAAAAATTGTCAAAAATAATTTACCTAACAAATATATTATTTAACATATACCATAAGAGAAAAGTTTTTTACACAAAACCAATCAGTATTCATAATTAGCTTTATTCCATGTAAAACTGACACAACCACATTGACTCAGGATTTGAAAAAAAAAAAGTTCTACAGTTCAAGCCCAGCTCAGTGGATCAAGCCCAGCTCACAATCCACTGTCTGCTAACCAACAAATTACTCTTCTGGATACCAACCTCCATTGGAAAGGGTCAAGGGGAAGAATGACACAAGATTATGATATACAGGTTTGTATAAAGACTTATGTAAAATCATTGTTTATCATTATTATTAAGTAACCTCTCAATTATCCAGATTAATAGAGCCAAAGCCCTGTTGGATAAGGGGGATACCTGGATAAAGGCAAGTAAAAACATCTTTAGGTGTCCACAGGCAACTCCGTACCCTCCCTCCTCCCCTACCTCGTCAGTGCCATATAACCATAAATACTAAATATGCTTATGAACAACAACCATCACACTTTAAACTCAAAACTTATGCAAAAGGCAATTATCTACCTTATTCTCCTGCCACTGGTCAGCAAAGGAAGGCAATTTTTCTCAAGTATAAACTTGAGATAATCACCAAGCATGAAGGCAGCAAGTCCAAAACGGTCATCGCAGAGGAACTTAGGCTTTAGCAATCAACAATCTCAACCATCTTTCAGAATATAACGCAAATTAGGGATGACGGGAAATCTTCACCACTGGTCAAGTCCACTGGGTCAATCAATGAGATGGGTAATTACTTATGTGGACGAATGATCAGATACAGAACAGTATGCTGCTTAGCCTACAGACAACGCAGACTACAGTACTTTAATGCTCTTACCTATACAACAATTCTTTTTTTCACATCTAGTAGATACTTCACGAAAATCATATGAGATATTCAACATTTTATTATAAAATAGGATTGGCAATAATGATTTTGCCCAACTGTAGGCTAATTGAAGTACTCAAGGTATGTTTAATGTTGACTTGGCTAGGCTGTTTCTTGGGTTGTGTATTCAAATGCATTTCCAACTTCCAATATTTTTACTTTATAATAAGTTTATTGAAACACAACCCCATCATAACCTGGGGAGCAAATGTACTGTACTCATATTGATACATCAGCACACGCCTGACACACTCCAAGCAAGAGAATGAAAATGGTACATGCTCACAGTGATGGATCGGCAAAGTGATGACGCCAACCCAAAGCAAAAGGGCCAAAGGCCAAAGCATATCAAACACTTAAAGCACGTACATGATTGTAAAAACATACAAATGAATTACTTTAGAATACAGAAACATGAACAGCAACATAAGAATGGGATGAAACAGAATAACCTGTACAGAACACTGTGTAGATCCTTCAATGCACAGCACACCATCCAAGCAATACCGAAAGACTCACTGGTTAGCAGACAGTATTCTACAAGCTGGTGGGACTCCTACTTTCAAGTCAGTGTGACTAGATCTATTTCACACAGAATTAAGCTAATTGTGATTTATGGATATTGTATAACAAGTAGTCTGGGGAATACAAATCAGCTTGAAATAGGGATAAAGCCAGAACCTTGACTGTTAACTTACTTATTGCTGGTTGAACCACTAGATGCCACCTTAAGTTGCTGCATAAGCTCATCTCTTTCTTTGGATAAAATGTCTATATGTTTTTCAAGATCTTGCTTTTCTTTTTCATACTGGATCTTCATGGCAACAAACTGGGTGTCATTGTTACTCATCTTGCTCATCAGTTCCTCTTTCAGAGCAAGAGCTTTATTTAAATCCTGAAAGAAACAACAATATATGGGATTTGAAAAAATTACTGCTAAGAACTGATAAATGATACGAAACCCTTTATAAAAGAAAGGACCTTAAAATCATTATCTAAAAAATTTACAGCATTAAATTATTTCCTCTAGAAGAGTACTTATAATAGGCAGTTGCATAAAATTTTAAGTAAATATAAAAGACCAATACATAAATAATAAGAGACACAGGAAGGCAGAGCCAGATATATAATTATATAGACAGGAGAAGACTACTAAAGTAGATCAGACCAACACAAGTGTAAACAATTTGACTACATTTAATAAACATACAGCGACATGAGAAGAGGAGCAGACAAATATAAAATGAAGCAGGACTGACTTAGGAATGGGTAATGGTTTAGGTTGGTATAATCAGTAAGGGAGAAGTGAGAGCAAAGTAAAAGAAGGGACAATAAAGGACACAAGTACTGTATGGACACAAGAGTGTGTTCATTCATTTGCTCTTCCACTGTGTTTATGGTCACAAACTAATCAGATGATAAAGAAAATGTATATTACTGATCAACAACACATTGCTGATAAGTATTTTTTAATAACAGTAATCTAGATCTAAAACCAATTTTGTTACCTACTTCAATAAATTACTTTAACACCATGAAACACTTTTCATACAAACCTACCAATTATGAGCCAAAATCATGGTTGTGACCTCCGAATTACACTTCCATCCTTTAGTCTTAAAGACAAAAGTAGTATGAGAGCTATAAGTGACCATCTGCACTTGTGCACATGTAAAAATCATTAAGAATGTCATAAAACTTCAATGTTATTTTAAGAATTTTTTAACCTATAGGGTATTCATTACTATGGTCCTTAATGAGGTCACCATTCATGAGTATGAACCATAACTCTTTTGGTCAACAAAATATTCAGTCCTATAAAGAAAAACAGAGAAATATGTGAAAAATATAACCTGCAACTCCTCATTCAATTTTGCCTGGCGTAACGTGTAAGCTGTTCCAAACTGCTTCGATGGAGAATCCTCCAAGCCACTATCTGGGTCTTTAGAATCTGCATCTTTTTGGCCTTCACCAAGATCTTCAGTTTTGATACCATTCATGGACTTTGTAGAAATACTGTGACGTGATAACTCGTGTTCCATCATCATTGTCTCATTTTTGCGTTGTTCACCCTGCAATTAACAAAAGTGAGTTCAAGCAAAAAAAAAAATATATAATTAAAAACTACTTCTAAAGAGCATGGTCATGAACAATAGAAAATACAATCTTGGTCAATGGAATCTAATAGACCAAAAAATCACAAAATACTACTGAAATTACTGGCTATCTTTAGTTTAACAAACTAGTGTGCATTAAAACTCTGGGAGAGACATTAATGGCCTTGGAAATTTTTGAGGCAATAAAGCTAAGCAGTTTACATTATGTGCATTACTCCATAATCTGTTTCAAGTTTTTCAGTTTGCTGGTAAGTCAGCTTCAGAAAAACTTATTTCTTATCAAACTCAGTGAACTTGACAAAACATTAAAGTATTTTTTTTTAAATAAATGAAGCGAAAACCACAATAATCAGTACGCTGTACCAGCACCAGCCATGCACTTTATTACACTGAGAAAATTAAATGTGCCCATCACACTAACCAAAACAAAGCCCTCTACTAAGAAAAATGGTGCAACTTTACTAATGTTTATTTTTGTTTTACAATTTTGCCAATCAAAACTGGGGCATGTCTTTGAGCTTCTCTGACGCTGGGAAATATGGCACTTTTGAAATATTACAAAAAAAAATTTTTGTAAACTGTATACCTGTAAGTCAATTATCTTATTTTGCAGCTCCTTGATCAGATTAATCTGCTCACCCAACTGTGGATTTAACGTAACATCTAACGTCTTGTTCAGAGCTTCCACAGTATTACCAGTCTGAGATCGGAGCTCTTCAAGCCTGGTTTTCAGACGATCGCGTGCCATTTCCGCCTAGTGCAAGAAAATGGAAAGAAAAAATTAAACACTAATACTATGTCATTTGAAATCATCAAATAACAGTAGAGTACTTTTCATGACTGCCAATGGACATATAATTACCAATAAGGAAAAAATATAACTACAATATTATTAGATTACTTACTAACAAAGCCTTTTCAGCCATATTTGTATTTTCATCCAATGCTGTTTGAAGAGCTCTATTCAACTTCTCATTTTCATCTTGATAAAGCTTTAATTGTGACAACAAGGAATTTATCTGGAAAAAAATTGCATAGTAAAATAAAGGCATTATGGGCATAAAAATAAAACCAACATGAAAAAATGGACAAATAAAATTCAAAACTAAATAATATCAAACAATTATTAAAGTTTGTTTATAAACAAGGAAAACTACTTTTCATCATGAAGCCTTACCGGAATGACAAAATAAATCCTTTATCTACTTCAATTCTAAGGAAAAGAAGAAAAAACTGTTAAGTAATTTAACCAGACCATTGAATTAAAATACTAAACTCATAGGGATATTCTGGAACAAAAAAAAAAAAAAAAATAAAGTGTAACTCTGAGGAAAGTGATAGACATCATCTAACCAAAAAGTATATTTCAAGATAACGGGGAAAAAAGTGAACTGAGAATTTAAAAGCTCAACAGTACACAATAAACCTCAACCCAAGATTTCCAACTCACAGAACTGACATAATGAGAGACGTGATGGCCTACTGGGTATTACTATGCCACCTGAGAGGATGAAAGACCCTCTCTCTCTCTTTGTTACCATGATTGTAAAGGAAACTTTAGAACTGCCTCCAGACAAACTTAAGCTGGAACAATTCCAAAGTTTAGCAGCAGAGGTGAGTGTATCATCCAGTAGTGCAATTGAAGGATTAATCATTTCCATAAAGTAATCACAGGAAAGGGTGGCCTGACAGATTTTGCAAAGCCCAAAGAAGACAACTACTCTCTGTCAAATCAAAAGGATAATGGCTGAAATACTGCCCAGAAAAAAAAGCTTCATGTTGCAGAGAAAGAGAATCAAGCTCTGAAGATAAGTTGGGGTCAGTAAACAGGTGAAGTGACTTTGAAATTAACTGAAGGGAGACAGATGATGAAGTACTTGAAACATGAAAGCAATATGGCTGATGAGAAAAGCTCAAAAATTTTCAAGCAAAACCTGCATCATTAAAAAGCTGATTCAACCATTTACACGACACAATCTCTCATATCTAATTTCTAATCATGTAAACATTCAAACTATTGACAGGCCAGCCCTAGTTTAGAGTATATTTCTTCAATGGTCTGGTTAAAATATTTTATAATAATTACCTCAAGTTATCTTGCTCTCACAACAGCAAGTATTTTATGCAGAAGTTGTGGTCACACAGCACCTTAACCTCCAAAGGACTAGTAAAATTTAAATCTACCTTAACACAGACCTAATATATCTCAGCATTAATAAAAATTGAAAAAATGGACAAATAAAATTCAAAACAAATAATATTAACATACAAACAAGGAAAAACTAAAGACAAAATAAATCTTTATCTACTTCAATTCTAAGGAAAAGAAGAAAAAACTGTTAACATGCACCATTGAATTAAAATACTAAACTCATAGGGATATTCTGGAACAAAAAAAAAAAAAAAATAAGTGTAACTCAAAGGACATCTCTAACCAAAAAATTTCAAATCGGGAAAAAAGTACCTGAGAATTTTAACACAAACCTAACCTCAACCCAAGATTTCTCAGAACTATTTGATAACCTACTGGGTATTACTTAACTAGTTCAGATGGTTAAACAAATCATTTATAATTCAAAATTTGTACCTTAACAAATCAAAAGTGATCAAATAAAATTAAAAGGTCATAAAGTAGAAGATGCAATCACACAGCACTAGAGTAACTTACATCCATCAAATATGGAGAATTTATCTCTGTAGACATTAAATACTGCCACCCCGAAATAAAGGGAGTTAGATTAACACTCTCAAATCTATTTTTTAACATAATGGACAGGTAAAATGCACATATGAAACCAAGAGAAGTTTTTCCTGGATACCAGGTAATCACAAACAACACTGAAGTGTTGCTACTGTGTAGTTAAATGAATAACATCCCTGTACAAGAGGACTTAGTAACAACCTATAGTTTAAACATGTATACTGTGTAAACACAATACCAGATCCACTATTCCATCTCCATCTTATCTCAACTAAATTTTCAAATAGGTAATGTCTTTCCTTTTCGAAGTTTGGTTAATTTTCTCTTCCCAAAATATAATATACTGAAATAAATTCTTCTATACTTAACAAAACTATAAAGCACTGCAAAAGTCAGACAAATATAATCACCTCTTCATTTGTGGCTTGTGAAAGTCCATTACTGCCAGTGCCAGATGCAAGAAGTTGTACCTGCAGTTGCTGGACCTAGAAATAAAAAAATAAAAAAATCTCCAATAAAATAGTCATAACAGATCAAATAGCTTTACAATACAAAAGCAAAACAATGCTTTAAAAAAAAGCTTTTCACATTAACAAAATCATAACTAGCTTTATAGCCTGTAAAATTGACACAACTAAATTGACTTGTATTAATATATTATTGAAGAAAAGTCCCTCAGTGCATGTCTGGCTTACAATCCACTGTCCACAATGCACATTTCTCACTCTCCCATGCCAAGCTCCAGCTGGATAAGTTAAGGTAAGGGAGGAGGGCACTGAAGACTTTGATTATTGGTTTGCATACAAATCCACAGTTAGAGAAGAAAAAATTTTGAAGGAAAGGGCAAGGCAGCAGCCTCCTTATGCCTTGCCACACCTGTGTATGCCACTTTTCTCTTTGAATTTCTCAAACTTTCCATGACTTATTTTGGACTCTTGAGTGTTACCTGTGTCAGCAATCTTTCCAGTGGTGGTCTTCATGACGTCAGCATGTATATGTCTTGATGGCCTCAGGAACACTATCACTGATTGTTTTTCATTTGTTCAAAGCATGAACAAAACCTTCACCTCTTAAATAGTCTGAGACCTTTGATGGCACTTTACTCTGTATTATGGTAGAAATTTTGTTTGGCAACGCCATATGCCTTCACCAGATCAACCACACAGACATTGCTTAATTTTTTTTTTTGCTTTTCAGTCTTTCTTTGTACTGCTGGCATCTCTACTTTAGAGGTCACGATGATTCGATTACATTATTTGTACTAGAATTGCAAAAACACACAATGACACAGGAGACAGTTTATCAGAGATGAGTAGTAACTGAGACCCAGTGTAAAGACCGAACCCTTCCCTTTGTATCAGCTGGGAAACTCACACACACACACAATGGGCCTAATCCCTTGCATGTTTTGGCCAGTCGTCTATGTTCATCCTAAAAATGAGCAAAGGTCTGCTAATGGAGCAGATTTTTTCTCAAACAGTGTTCCCAACCGAACTATCAGTTAATGGAGGTGTCCATTAACCGAGGTATGACTAAACGCCTTTTCTCTATATAGTACTTAATCTTCAGTAATTAACTGACTTTCCTACCATATACTACTTGCTTATGCTACTTTTATTTCTTTTTATAATGCTTATTTTCTTCCAGTACAAATTGTTCACTTCATCAAAACTTCATTAATGATATATATATGTCTTGACTTTTATCCCCCAAAAATTCCAGGCTCATCAGACCGGAATCCAGAAAGAATGAGTGTTCTCCACTGTGAAGGTACCTGCGCTACCAATGGTGAGTATGAGTACAGAACCAACTACGTGAGTTGTCATTTGGTCAGCATACTGTTATTAAAATAGTTTTAAATTTCACAAAAATTTACAAAACACTTTATAGCATAACAAGTGTGAGTGAAAACCTATAAACAGTACTTCTAATGTAAAAAGCAGAATCAACTCTTCTCAGTCCTCTCAACTAGGACTGAACTCTAGAGTTCTTGATGAACAGAATAAGACAGAAGAGTATAGACAGAATTCTGTTTAAATATATTCCATAAAGGATATAAAAATCTTGCATAATCATCATCATGATTACGCCATGAAAATTTAAACCAACAAAACCACTTCTGAAACTACCATTCTTACCCCATGATATTTTTTTTTTTAGTTCTAGGACAAAATAATTGTGAGACCTGTCCCACAATAATAAACTTTGCAGCATTTCCTATGATTATATTTCATTTATACTCCAATTAGTGTTTTGAAATCAATATATCATTAATGGAATGAAGCTTCATCTAAAGTTATCAACAGCCTGGCATTAAACCAAATGACCTAATGGTAATCACCCATACCTGTTGTCTCAGTTTTGCTAACTCAGCCACATGAGGGTCTCTGTTAACAATAGGCTTGTTTTTAATCTTACGAGCACGGTCCGCATATCTCAGAGTGCTAAGTGTTTCTTCTAGGTTGCTGTCTGCGGGGGATACACACGCAAGCATCACAGTATGAGAGTTACCACCCAGGGAATCTGAAAAATCCAGATAATACATAAATACCTTTCAACAAATTCAACTTTAACTGATATTCTTTCGACACATTGTGAAGTATTCACTAAGTAAGTCACATGTTCATGTTAAAACTTGTTTAAATACTCCACAGCCTATTTAAAATTTAATTGTCTTTCTTCTTATCACATAAATCAACAAGCAACAACAAGCACCTCCCCTTTAACAAACATTCATCAGCAACTCCACTGAAGTTCTATTCATATGACATGTTCCTGTATATACATGATCACACAACAAAGACACAAACACCAACTACATTCCAACATTCTCAGCAGATGATGTATGTTTTATCGTCCAAGAGAATGCTCCCGACTTTGTGTTTGCATTTTATCAAATGTTGAATTGTTCTTAAAATCTACCCTTTTAAGAAACACACACTGAATAATTGTTAAATATTTTCTTATAATTATGACAATTATAGAGAGAGAGTGTAATCCTTGAAAACTGTATTTGTTTCGTAAAACAAATGTTGAGTTTCCCCTTGTATTTTGGTGATGCATCCTCTTCCCCCCATCCCCTGTGCCTTTTCGCCCACCCCCTGTGCCTTGTCATGTTTATACCTTTTATTTTTGTAGTTTATTGCCACTTTTGCTGTTGAAACTGTGATTTGAGGTTTCAACTGATTGTGTGAATTTTTTAATGAATTGAGACAAGTAAAAACTGTGGGACCCCGAGCTCCCGGAGCTGTTTGAATCTTTGTAGTTGAGAGAGGAATAAAGGAACTGAGAGATGAGTCGCAAGTTTCCTTTCTCCAGTTTTTTTTTTTAATACAGAGGAGACCATGTCTCAAACTGAGGGGCTCATGGCCCAAACACTAAACAACTTATGGCTTGTCTAATAATTCGTCACTGTTTCTTCTAATTAATAGCCACTCACTATTTCATGGAAAACACATGCACAAACGACAGTAAGTGCTGCAACAGTAGTTGCTGATGTTAGCTGCCTTAAATATCGCAAGTTTATTAAGAGTTGCGTTACAGTTATCAACTTACTACAACTTGTTAATTCTCAATGGTGACTTCCATAAATAGAAAATAAAGTGTTTTCTTATTTATCCTTCACAAATGGAAAGGAAGATCTTTAGAAATTTTACCACTAAATTTCAAATTCAGTTTGTAGCAATAACATACAGGGTGCAAAATGTTTTGGAATGGTGAAAGCAATATCCAAAACTGGCAAAATCAAATTTTTACTTCATTAAAAATTTTCTGCATTTATAAATAGTGGTAACCTGCATTTTTAACCTAGTTTTGATAATTTACAGAAAGTATCCCAAATTTAGTTTTACTAACCAGCTACTGGCAATAATGTTTTCTGTAAAACTCAAATCAACTGATGATTCTGAAAATGTAAATATTACCAGAATGCAAATGCCAGATGATTGCAATGTTTATACTTTACAGTACGATGTGACAATACACGCAATACAATTACATACAGTAAGTAAAAAACAGCTTTATTACAATTACCATTACTTTAAATACAACTGTACTACAGTATCTGATTTTGGCAAATGGATAATGCCAGTGAAACAGCCTAACCAGGGCCAAAATGTCACACACACACACACAATTTTGTAACTTGGTAACTATATGAATTTTCATATGGTTAATGATAGCACAAAAGTCATTTGAAAAATAATCTCTGTGCTCTCTCTCTCTCTCAGATTTGTTTTGTTATTTTTAGATGTAAGTATAGTATTTTATACTATAGTTTCATTATTTTAGGGTAAATGCAAATATGGCAGCACATGAGGAAAGTCTTGTCACATTGTCTTAATTAATATTTTCATATTCTATTTCTAACAATATTATTATCATAAAGCTGCCCTCAGTTATAATGAAATGTGTTTCTTAAATAATGCCCTTTTTTTAAAGAATCGAAAGGGAGTCTTCAATAGCCTTATTTGCACAATGAGGAAAGTACATTTGGCATCGCTCTTTAACCCTCCCGATACCCTTGTTTGACCTAGTATGTTGGGGAGACTATAATTCCTATTCTAAATTCAAATCTAATCTTCCTTATCTTTTTAAGTTAAATCTACAGCACCTAAAGAATACTACCATCTCTACTTTTTGCATGACTAATAAACTGTACTGTGCATCACTGCCGTACATATCTGGTAACAATCCCAGTAAATAAATGTAAAATTGTACATTGTGGATAAACAGTACCAACAACAAACTGCTTATTCCAGGTTTCTAATAACAATGCATTAATTGTGAGGACGAAAGCTATGAATTACCCCACCATATTATCTTACCCAGGTATATTCTGTTATTTTGCTTGCTAGTTCACCTGAATTTATTGCATGCATGAGATAACAAAACAAAAAGTTACCTTGTAGTAGTCTGGTAAGCTTGGAATTTCTATATGGGATGTGACCGCGATTCTGATCTTCACAGAGAGCTGATATCACATTTCCAAGGGCGAGCAAGCCTCTGTTTATATCAACACCCTCTTTAAAGCGTTCTCCAGTTGCACCAGTCTTTTTTGCTCGTTCACTGCCAGCCAGATCCACTAGATGAAACTTAGCACAAACAATATTGTCCCTGGAAAAAATTACTTTATGAATAAATACAGTGTTCCATATATGTCAACTTTAAAAACAACAAATGAAATGTACATTCCAGGATAGCAACCTACTACAGTAAA
This sequence comes from Macrobrachium rosenbergii, assembly GCF_040412425.1. Classification (NCBI taxonomy): domain Eukaryota; kingdom Metazoa; phylum Arthropoda; class Malacostraca; order Decapoda; family Palaemonidae; genus Macrobrachium; species Macrobrachium rosenbergii. The sequence continues at coordinate 54,545,360 of NC_089783.1, read as the reverse complement.
TGCTAGGTGACATCATAAATTTCAGTGACAAATTACAAACATTACTAACTATAAGGACAATTACAACAAAGCTGACTGTAATATATAAAATGAATCAAATAAAATTAAGCTGCTTTATAGTTTTGCTCTCTTTACTGCAAAAGCATATATCAAAGAATATTACCTACTGAGACTGGATCAGGCCTCAAAACTTGCCCAAAAATAAAAAAAGAAATGCAAACCATAAAGTTGCAAATTCTCAAAAATATACCATTATCACTAAGAAGTTTAATACAACCAGAGTCAAAACCACCAACTTCCATAGCAGCTGGAGGCCAAAAGACTGCTGCAAAGACCATTTTGTACGATGCATCACGTCCAGCTAGACATACTTTACATGACCCTAAGGAGTGACATGCATAGTAGTGAGCACACTAAAACATTATGAAAAACTAGAAAATTAAGATTTAATCTTAATATTTCATCAAATGTAATAACTCACCCCTCATTCTTGTTTCTCTGTTCAATGTGTAACGAAAAGATGGCATGGGAACGACTGGATCTTGCATTCATGGCAGTTGCTCCAGTTGCTCTGTTAACTGCACCCTGGAAAGAAAAAACAAGTGTCTTACAGGTTCCTCATCCATATACGTTACTAAACTTAGAGCTCCTCTGGCTACCCTCCAATACTTCAGCCACAGGTAAAAATAAGATCCCAGGCTGAAAGTACAACCATTATATTAGATGAAACAAGTAAAAGCACAAATATTTATGGAGACTGGTCAACTATATTTTATTCCTTGCCATGAAAAAGAAATTTTTATGGCTCATTAAAGACCTCATAAACATACATTAAAGCAATGAAACTCAAGTTGGTGATCCTTGGGTTTGTGATGCTAGAGACTTTTTCCCAAAAAAATTGCTATACTCTTACAACAATTTTCAAAATCCTACTTCTCCCATGCTATGCCATAAAACATCATATATATCTACAAGAATATTTTTTTTTTTTACTGACAATGCCCCTCAAAACAAAAAACATATTCTATATTTTGATATAAAAAATACAGCTACAAGATGTCTTTCCCACCACACCAAATCAAAAGGCTCTCAAAAGGAAATGTCTTGCATTTTTTGTATAAATACAGGGATCTGTGTACTGATACAGTACAGTATATCCTTACCTGCTCTAAGCATCTCATGGTTTCTGAGAGGGATGTGACAGGAATTTCAGTAAGTCCTACAATCTTGATTCCACCTCTGGAATCTTCCCTGATGTCCACAGCACATTCATCTCTGTTCTTATTGCTTAGAAGATCAAACAATGTTTCCTTATACAGCTGAAAAATATAAAAAAAAATACTATGAAATGCCAATGACTTTAGACATACTTTGGCAGCCACAATAATTCTAAAAATTCCTAACATCTTTTCCTATTAAAAAAAAAAAACTGAAGAAAACCTGAGACTATTTTTCTGATATATACTTCCTTACAAAACTCCTTATTTCAGTAATTGACATTTTTCCTAAACATAAACACCTAAAATCTTTTATACAAAAAAATTCTTTGGAGCAAGCTAGTTCTGTTGTTGAAGCTTGGAAAAAGCGTAGTTAATAAGAACACAAAGATGAGTCCACCTATCTGTATACCATTGCTTTTTTCTTCAGCTACATGGACAATTATGCCTGGCATAGGTGGACTGACAAGGCCAGCACCATGGCCAATGGTTTGGCCAGGCAAGGATTGATACCATGCAAGGGACCTTGGTCACAAGAGCAGGCACCTTGGCAGCAGGTAGCACAAAAACAATCACAGGACATGCTGGACCGTCTCTCTTGGGAAGTCCAAGCATCAGACCTGATCCTTTATTCTCTTCTTACAGGATCAGTAACACAAGAGCAATCTCATCTTGGCCCTCTTTCAGGGGGATGCACCTGTGGGATGTCTAGTGGGACCTCTCATGGGAGATGACTACTGAGCCACTGGTGGTCTGAAGGTGAGGTGGTGAAAGAGAAAGATAAACTCCAAAAGCACCAGGAGGACAACAGAATAATAAGAGAATCCTCTCACTCAGCCTCTCCTTTACTACTGCAGATGATGTCAAGGGAAGAACCAGCAACAGTAATAGTAGACACCTTTCATGTGCAACAGGCATTATAACAAAAGGTACATCAAGTACAGCAGCAGCAGCAGTCTAATTGGCTGAAGCTAAATGTGACATTAAAACAGTAAATGAGCACTTCCTAGTCAACCAGAAGGATGACCACTTGGCCTTCATAAACTAGGGGCTGTACAGGGAACTTTAGAGACAAGTCCAATGCAGCAAGGGTACTAGTGTGATATGCAGGGTTGCTTACTGAGCATATAACAAACTCTTACCAACATATTTGGTCCATTTCACCGGGAGAGCCAAGAGAGATGTCCTAAAGTCACTGTAAACTCCTCCTCAGATTGTAAGCAACAACAGGATACCAAAATGGAACAGTCCCAACAAGAGATTAACAACCCAAGCAGACCCAGTACCAGAGCCTCAGGGATGAAGGGAGGTGTGTTACCTACCCTATAACATCAACTCTCTTTTTCCCCCTTTTTCTGTTTAAAGCTGAATTTCTGCCAACAAAATGGCAACCATTTCTCACACCCTTAATAAGGTAAATCCTCCAAGACATCCTAATCCCTGCAGATTAAAAATGCTGAGGATCAATATCATGACCCTGCCACAAACATGCACAACAGACTCACATACATACATCCTGTGTCCACAAAAAGCTGGTAAAGATAATCATCCCTAGACTTCAAAATCAAAGCAAATGACTGCAAGAAGGCAGTGTGTTCTGACATGGGCTAAAGACAAAATGAGAATATCCAGCCAAGTATATAGTAATCCCCCACTCACATCCCCTTCCCCTTGTGACAACCTTGTTACCAAGCTTCTATACCCAATTGCTCCTGTATAAAGGACAAAGGTTTGTATATTATACTTAATTAAAAATTCCCATGATTTTCTTTCAAATTTTTTTTTGTGTACCAAAATGAATCTTTGTCTACCAACAATGAATAGAAAAATTCATGAATTAAATAACAACTCTTCAAAATGAAAACAAAAAATAAGGTTATTCAAGTCCTGCTTTATTCCAGAACTCTAATCTAATTGCCACAAAATACAGGTAATGTATTCACATATAAAAACAACAGGTGCACTAAAAAATAAAAATAAATTTGGGAGAAAATTATAAAAAAGATAAAGGTAAAACATAAAAGACAGGTGCTTAGTATACATCTAAAAAACAGTTCGACCTTTGATAAATGCACTGCAGCATTCTTTTGCTCAAAGGCCAATAATTATGAATCCACTCACCTCTAAAAAGGACACTTTAACCATGAATTCACAATCAGTCTTGTCTGCAACTCCTTCAAAAATATCTCTTATTGCTCTTGGTATGATCCCCGTTTCTTCTTCAATATCATCTCCCTGCATGTGGGCTGTTCCCATGCTGTGGGTCTTACCAGAACCAGTTTGTCCATAAGCCAAAACAGTAACATTATAGCCTTGAAAAAAAAAAATACAGTATGAGCTATATATTGACATCCACTTCACTCATATTTGAATTTTCTTTTAGAAGTACACTACTTTCAAATATTACATTTTACTATTTGCAAACCTAGTTAGAACACTTTATATGTTCTTTTTTGCATACCTAGTTAGAACACTAAGATGTTTTCCATTTTAAGGCTGCAGTCTTCAAAATGTTACTAAACTGATATATGTAGGGGACTACTTTATGTCTGAGTCCAAAAGATTTTGAAGCAATCGTTTTCTTTTGCAAAGTGCAACATTTCAAGGAAAATAAATTTTACAAAAAACATTTTATAAATGCCTATCACTCACATGTACCCAACATTCTCAATCTGAATGTCCCACACTGCAGTATTTTGTCTAAGAGACAGAAGAGAGATAGTAGCATAGCACATGCACCTTTAAGGTCCAGGGGTTCACAATAAGTTGCAAGCAATTAGTAAGGCTGAGAAGTCATGGATTTGAATGAAATTTTTTTAACAAATACTGTAATACAATATCATCACTGACATATAATCCTAAGAGCTAGTTAGTTGGAAGAGGTATCACCTGGTGAGAGAGCTGCTGCAGGTAGATAATGCCTCTGGCTGGCACTCATCTCAATCTGTATGGCGAGGTGGTATAACCACGAAGCGCCTCTACTGAAGTGGGAAAGTTCCCAGCGAAGGAGTACTCTGAAGATTGACGAAGCATAACATGAGCTTTGTAGCAAAGGTCATTACCAGAAGGCCAACGAAGTGTACATATCTGACCCCGCCCAGGGCACAGTACAAAAAATACCAGACAACAAAGTCACCTACACCATATAATTAAAAATATAAAATTAAAAAACATGACTACTACCCAACACTAAAAACTGGTGGGCACTCCAGGTACCTTGTACCCCACAACTTCCCTAGGATTCAACATCATGTTCAAGGCGAAGAGACAGAAATGAGGAAGGGAAGACTTCCTACACTTCCTCACCCAGCTACGGACACAGGTCCCAAGGTACTACAATTCTCATAGTCTCGACATCCAGCAAGTAGTGTATCGCAAACATTGATTTGCATCTCCAATACATTGCTTGAAGAATCAAAGAGAGGGGAAAGGTTGTGCTTAAAAGCTACCGAAGCAGCAACTGCCCTGACATCGTACGCTCTAATCTTCAAGACCGATAAGTCATTCTCTCTATTTGGGAGTGTGACTCTATAATAAGATCCCTCTAGAAGAAATAAATGGCATTCTTCAACAAGGTTCTAGAGGTATTTTTCACGGAGCACCACACATTACTAGACTGTCCTCTAATCTTCTCAGTTCGATGTAAATAGTACCCGAGGGCTCTCACCGAGCACAGGTCTCTTTCCTCCTCTTACCACTTCTATAACTCTGGTCATATCACATCTTACAGATCAAAGATTCAATGCAACCCAGCTGTTTTTGTGTAACTGGTAAAGAGGAGCATTTGTTTTGCAGCCAAGACCTCAGCATATCCACTGTGGTGGTGAGAGATACCCCCCCTTTTTTTTTAATCATCTGGTGTTTCATAACAATGCTGCTTCAAATCTTACACAAGAGGAAGATTTGGACTGATCTATTATCTATATAATTTCATAATTTGGATCATTATGACTTAAACATTCTACTCTATGTTGGTTGTGATGTTCAGAGACATAAGCATACTTTTTCTTTTTAGACACACAATGATAGTGTGTTCAAACACATACCGCATATGCCGGCAAGTAAGGCAACTCAGTGTATAAGACGAAACCCCATTTTTCATGTAAAAATGTAGGTTTAGAGATATGTACGGCATATAAGACACCTAATTTATTAAATAACACTATCAGCCGTTGTAAGTTCGTTGGTACATAAATAAAATCAATAATAATTGGAATTATTGGTACCAAAAATGCGTAAAATCAGTATCTTCAAGATTTTACGATGCTTGGCAAACCTCACCATTATGAAAAAATATTTCTGTACTCCCTTAGGAAAACTATAAACATCACAACAAATGCTCAAGGCCTGTGACGTCACTATTGGCGGAGTAGTACCCGTTGGGAGTAGATCTGCATGAATGTGTTCCTTTAAAATTGGAAAGAACCCTGATATTAAGGATATCGATATCACAAAACCCTTTATTTTGATTATAAAAATACTACCAAGGAAATATTGTCCTTTAGTAAACAAGGTTCGTAAGTCGAGCACGACTGGCAACTGTGAACACGGCTGTTTCGTAAACAAGGCAGTTAGACTACCCCAATTTACCCTTTTGGTAACTTCAAATTATCTATCATTGTTAAAAGGGCATTGTGTAATAACTATCAATAACAAAATTGTCTAATATTATTGCCTTATAATAATAATGGTACCCTGGATAAAGCTAGTAACAAGAGAGAGAGAGCTCATCCTAACATTTAATTATGGTAATTACCTAGGTAATTACTGTACTTACAGGTGTTTTGTTTACAATACCGATAGTTGTGATGGTAGTTAACTATTGACACAACTATCAGCATTTCAGGGGTTAACCTGTCATTAAAAATCTTGGCATGATTAAGGCTTGCTTTTTATACTTGGCGTGTAAGACGGCCCCCCATTTTGGGGGTGATTTTTAAAGGTTAAAAGGTCGCCTCATACGTCAGCATATATGGTACTTCACACAAAATCCAAAGAGAAGGGAATTCTAGTTTTCTAAGCAAACAAAACACCCTTAACATTATGGCAAGGTTATGCCACTTTATATGGCCATAACATGTAGCAAGAAATAAATCCCCAGAACCTAAAAGTATCTGAATATGAAAGAAAAATTAGCAAAAAGTTCCTAAGTTAAACATTTCATAACTGAGAACCACTGAACCTTCTGAAATTACAGTAAAATGACAAAACTGCAACAAACTGAAAAATGAAAGGCAGTAGGTGCCTTGCAGTAACACTGATACAATGCTCTGATTACTGGTTAAAAGGTAAAGTGAAAAAAATTACTCACTGAATACCAGTCATCAAGTAAACAGGACTACATCTAGGAAGGAAAAAAAAATAGTAAACTATGACTGACACACCATAAAGAGCAAAATATCACTTAGAGGTCCTGGGGTGAACAGCAACACATCCATATGTATATAAGGTACACAAGAGAAATTAAGAGTTATGTCACCATGTGACATGTTGGCTGGCACATGCAAAAGAGATCTTTCTTCTACTTGTCAATTAGTATGAATTTATTCCACACAAAATAGGGTTAGTTGTGATTAATGGGGCCGTAATAACAAATAATGATTTGACAAGCTATGACACTGAAAAGCTTTTATGGTGATCCTGTAATAATCTTGTCAAGGAAATTTTTAAGCTGTGGTTGTTATCAACACAGATATATAAAAAGTCAGGCAACTGACTCCTGTGAATCCCTGGATCCTTGAGGGGTGTCCATAGGGATGCTAATCCCCTATCTCTCTCTCGCTCTCTCTTTTTTTTGGTGGGAGGGGTTTGTTAAGACAAAAGACTGCAGAGTCTATACATTCCAAGGCAATGAGGCTGCATGTAAGTGGCAGGTTTGCAATGAAATGGTTTTCATTCAACGCATCAAGTTAAATTTAAGAACACATACCTTTAAACAAATTCTTCACAACACTCTTAACAGATGAATCATACACATAGCACTGGCTGGTATTTGATGGAAAGGCAAAGTCAAAAGTAAATGCCTTATCAGTTCCATTAATTACTATCTGGAAAAAGTCAATAAAAAAACATTATACGCTTCTAGTAATATAACCCATCCCTAAAGATTTCTAAAAATATCTGAAGGACCCCATGTATCCTAACAAATATTTACAAGACTACATTAGTAAAAAATCATTTGTAAAGTTGACTGAGTCAGTTATTCAATAGAATTAAACAAAAAGACTGCATAATTTGCTCAGCAAGAATAAGTTTATAATCTTTATTGACACTGCACTCAAAACTATACATTTGAACCAGTCCTAAGCATGCATTACATAGTGATCAAAGTATCACAAATTTAGACAGATTTGTAATTTTCTTAGTTATCCCTCAGCACGAGCTGGAATCAACCATTTAAATTGGGTAACAAGGCAGTTAACTGGTGGTAGGTTGGAAAGGGGAGGGGGGAACCTGCCATCATCAAACACTTTTTCCTTTGGCATAGGGGACTGTGGAGTGGTTGAGGTGGGAACATTTATAAGTCTCTGGTTTGTACAGCTACAAATAATACACTTTACTTTAAAAATTTGTGATTTGCTCCTAAAGAAATACAAACCATTGCCTTTTATATAGGGGAGACACTCCGTATGTGGTGGGAGTCTCTCTGCTGACTGGAAAATTAAATCTCCAAGCTTTCGGTCACGGCATTGTGACAATCAAAGCACGTGAACCGATGATGCTACTCATCTACCTGTTGTTCCTTCTCTGACCTTAGGCCTGTGGTGCAGAATCCTTGAATAAAGATCTGGTGTGCATTCACAAGTGGAGTAGTCTTTGGGGCACGAAGCTTAACCCCTTTAAAACTCAAAAAATAGATGTGTAGTTGATCCAGAAAACTTTTGCCTTGGCTTCCTTATTCACATTCAAATGGCATTGTTTTAAATGTTAGTGACTCTTTTATACAGGGAGTACCTCTGCAGATAAGACTCAACAGCACTGAGTTTCTAAGCAGCAACAGCAAGGAAAGACAGATTGCTTGAGATACTGAGGAACAGCAAATACCCCTGCAATCCAAAGGAGAGTGAGCAGATGGTACGATTTGGTGGCATCAGAGGTGAAGTAATCACCTTCCAAGAAACTGGTGACATTGTTTGGAATATACAATGGAATATAAGTTGGGCCAAAGACCAAGTGCTGGGACCTACGAGGCCATTCAGTGCTGAAAGAGAAATTGAGAGTACAAGGGTTTTAAATGTGTAACAGGAGGAAAACCTTGCACTTGCACTATGAAACAACTATTAAGAGAGGGTGGAAAGTAAGATGGGAGAAAGAGATATGAATGGAGGTACAGTAAAAGGAATGAAAGGGGTTGTATGAATGGAGGTACAGTAAAAGGAATGAAAGGGGTTGCAGCTAGGGGTGCACAACCCTTGCATGACCTACCAATGCAGTACAACAAACTGGTTACACTACCACAAAGGCCATAAAGTGCAAAACAACCCCTTACATCCTTCACACCTTCCATTGTTCATTTTCCTTATATTGAAAAAGAACACAAACAGTATACATACAATAAAAAGAATGAAATAAGTTTAAAGCCGATGGTCAGTAAGGACATAGCAATATGTCCTAATTCAATCACAGCCAAAAAATAAAGTGCTTGGTGATAGGTGGCATTTTGAAGGTTCTCCAAAATCACCCATCTACTGCCATTTGGTTACCTTGTTAACAAGTTTCAACTAATTCCATCTTGCACATAGTAATATTTCTGCAATAAAAGATGATAGTTTGTATTACCATAGGAACAATTAACTTTAGAGCACCAGCCAGAATGACCTTTTTCTTTAAAATGTGAACACTGAAAATATACAGTACAAATTTCAAGCCAAATAGAGCTCATTTCTTACCTGAGAAGACCCATCAATGACATCTATACATTCTTGACATCCCTCTCTTATTTCCTTTGGGACCAATGGACGTATTCTGACGGCTACCCTTACAGGGATCACTTTATTGGCATGTTCATTTGCCATTCTGCAACAGAATAAAAAAATTATTGCACCTTTCAAAATGTAATGGCAACACTAACTTGCCAGATCTTTAATTCCATCTTCAAGGCTAATCTTCAAAAGGATGAAACAACTTATGACACTAAAATACTACACAACCCTCTGCCTTACTGAGGCTGTACTTTGGTACTCTAAGGGTATACCAGCTTCAGAATTATATAAAACAAGATGCCCATGGACCACAGTAATTAAACACTATTAGTATACAACAACAACTCAAATTAACAGCCTTTTGTACTTATCAGCTACATTACTGTCACTATTTTTCATGTCAAACATTTTAAAATAAATCTCTTTAATTGAAAGTTAAGAGAAGTACAGGTTAGTTTGGATTAAGAACTATGTGAAATTGGTGTTAGCTGCAAAATATCTAAAAAATGGTCTTTGTTACTTGATGGATTTTTTTTAACTTAGAAAGTGACCCTAAATTGTCTGTTAAGCTGAGGTGCTACTGTAACTGACATTAATGCCACTCACATGATACCCAGCATGTCAACCATATACAATATCCTAAACCGTCAACCTAGTGTAGCAATATTATGGATAGTTTCCACATAATGGTTATGAAAATTACAAGTGCAAGATGGCCTTTACTCTTGTCACACTGCTGCACTTGCAAGTACTGTATATGATCAAGATTTCTTCTGTATGCAGAATTCCTACACAAAACTTGGGAAACGTTCTGTGACTCCAACCTGGCCCCTGGGGCCATGGTTGAAACAAATTTAAATCTCCACTAATTGTCAAACTATATCAATACCAATTTCACCTACTATAAATCATAGTTCATAAAAATTTTTTTTTTTAAATAAGTTAGATTTCACAAAACTTATCATTTCTGAATGAGCAGTTCAAGAGTTTAAATAACAACCACCTATTTTCATCATTTCTTAATTACCTACCCTTGGAAGGAAACTCTGACCTCCATTTAAATAAATCATTCCCCCATTACCCACAGATGCTTTGTGGGAAGTTTACTTAGAATTGATCCAGTGTTTCTACTTATTTATGAATATTATTTTTATTATTCAGTAGATGAAACCTATTCATATGGAACAAGCCCACAGGGTCCACTGACTTGAAATTCAAGCTCCCAAAGAATATGGTGTTCATTAGGAAGAATTATGAGGAAGTAAAGTGAAATGCAGAAAGATGAGATCCCACTTATCAAAAAGAGAAAAAAAATTAATAAATGGATAAATAGATTAAAAAACCACAGGGTAATAAGTGTTGCTGATTGATTGACTGATTGATTATGAAATTTAGGTCTTGAAGACCAAGTGCCGGAACCCATCAGGATTATTCAGCGCCGTAATGAAGGTGAAATATACAAATTAATGATATGATTGATAATGAATTGGTGAATGATGATATGCTAGTAAAATTCAGTGTTAAAATATGAACTAAAAATGAATAATGATATTAGGTAGAACCAACAAAAAATAAGTATATATTAAACTTTTATATTCAAAATATACAGTATACTTAATGTAAGTATAAATATGACTAAAATCTTTATTAAATATACCGAAATGAAGGAGGTGGTGTTATTTATTGTCGCTCAATTGTTATTAACCTCATATCTACCCAACGTGCTTGAGGACCCTGTGGGAACACAGGGTCTTGGGTGGGGGAAATTGCTAGGAGAAAGACTGGCCTGTCAATGTTGTTGTTATGGAATGGTTCTGCGCATGCTCAAGTCATTAGGGAGCCATATGTTCAAGAGGGGATTGGCTAGGGAACCCTATTATAAAAGGAAAAATACTAACCTAACGTACCCTAACCTAACCTAGCAGGCCGTGTTACTTAACCAGGGAGCTTCGCCCCCCAGTGAAGGAAACTCCACTTTTTAACAAAAGCTCCCCTATAACACTGCGCATGCGCGATAGCATTCCAGAATGGCCAGCATACAAAAACATAAAGTTCTGATGTTAATTAAAGTCGACAGACAAAAAATAACGGTAAATTGTTAATAAGGAACCAGAACACTACAGGAAACGCCAATTTCCAAGGTAATACCCCATAGATAGGCTTAAACTTTAATAAATCATAAATGCGAATAAAAATAATTAATAAAATGCCAGCCTTGACGTTTTATCGTAACCCCATCAGGCGAATGCAAACAACTGTGATGTTATCAAGTTTTCTTTCATAATCCCACGCCTATGCGTACGCTGTCAGAGGAAAAACAGTAATAAGCCTGGTTGAACAACTGCCAAAAGCCCCGGAAGCAAAACAGTAACACCTTTCAATACAAGCACACGTTTTAATTAAGCCTTGAATATAGCCCGAGTTTGAAGTCACCCAGGAGAGAGCCATAATACACATCGCAGCGGACCATCTGTTATTTAGTGTCTCTCGTCTAAAATAACGCGACCCTTGCGTCATTTCTTTCACCGTTTAACACTTCAAACATCGACGTTTATCATTTCGATGTAAAAATACGCGTTTCACTTACATGTCCAGTACTATTGAACGTCGAAAGTTCCGCGGTCCCTCTGTGTTTTTAAAATTGGCTGCCTGGAGCCGCTGCCCGCTCGACTGGTGCTGCAGCTCGTCGTTGATTGGCTGCGAGAGGCCTGAAAGAAAAGAGCAGAGCTAAGCGCATCCCGTGAACTTATCAATACGAATTAAAAATGACTTCTCTAAAGAAATTTAGTATACAAATGTTTTTTAAGCTACATAACGGCCTGTGGAATGTCCAGCGTGCTAGAATATGCGTTTCTTGATCTGTTCATCATTCACCAGGCAAGGTTAACCTCGGTGGTTTACCCGATTGTCAGTCGCTAATAACAGCCGTATCTTACAGAGTCTGCTCTAAACTACTGTCTGTATTTAATGATCTATTGGAAATGATGACTCTTGGCGCGGCTTTTCATACAGTTGTGCAGGAACTGTTTCCAAATGGCTTCCGGTTCACTGGAATTTTGATAAAACCCTCGAGTATTTGAAACACAACGTCACAGCTGAGTGAGTAGGCCTACAGATTTGAAACTTAGGCCTAAAATCATCTTATGGGACATTAATATGGTGAAAGTTAATGTGAACTAAGTGAGCTTTATTTTATCATGTCATTGCCTGTATAAAATCGCTAAAAACCCTCAACACACTGCGGTTTCCAATATACAGGGGAGATAACGCTTAACCCCAAACTTTGTCTTTAGAGCCACTAAATTTGCCGCTCTAAGACTATTCAGTAAGCCCCCCACATGATATCAGGAGAACTAAAAACAAGGTCTAGACCTTGACTAAAACTGCAATGTCTTTCGAGAAAAATGAAAGACTTCCTTATTCTCCGAGTATTATGATGTTGGGGTTTGACAATCAGTATGATGTACTGCTGTACACAGTATAAATCTCAGACCGTCTGAATTATTGGGCATATGACGAGTGCGTTTGTGGGCCTCGCATAGCACCGCTTACGGGATGGGACCCTAGGGAAAAAATAAATAAAACCAAGAGGAATAAACAGTAAGCTGCTGTGCTTTTTTGAACACGATTAATCAGATCACTCAGTTTGTCGTATAGGTTTATCATTTGTCGAGAAATTCACGAATTTGTAAACGTATATTTAGATATGCGAACAAAATGGGGTAAATAATACAAAGAATTGTCTGAATAAAATTTACATTCATTGGTTGAAATGAACATAAACATAATGTATTAAACTAAGATACAAAAGGAATAGGGGAGAAACTGCCAATTAAAAGGGAAAAAACAAATGTCAGGAACAAAAAGGGGGTTCGTCAACGATTCACAGACATTCAGTGATACCAATAAATCTGGCATATGTGAAAAATATTTTTGCGGACACAGAGACACAATAATTGTAAAATGTACCACACTCAATTCAGTGCCTAAGTGAATTTTCAGGCCTGAGTTGGAATGAGGGGTGTCGTAAAAAATGGTTTTGTTGATGTACATCAGTATACCCACAAAGAGAAATAATATATTTACCTACAAAAGACCCTTTACGCCTAGATTCACATATATGAGGTTCATTCTCGAACATCGAACTAATATCAGTGAATTAATCATATATATGTATATATATGTATATATATATATACATATATACATACATATATACGTATATAGACAGATAGATAAAGATCTATATAGGAGATGCTCGGTGGAGATGGTAAATACTGTGGTTTCTGATAAGTGAAAGCTGTGACTGGTGTCCAAAAAGACGTATACAGCACATAAAAGTTGGAAATAGTTCATTTACCAACTGGCAAAACTACTTCATTCATTGAAGACATGGAGATATGTTATAAAGCATAGCCGCCGTCAGACACTGTAACCCTAGTCTATGCAAATGACTTAGAGAACCGAATAGAAAATGTTTTATCAAAACGCCCCCCAAAAAAAACACAAAAATGTCAAGGTAATACGAAAAGGTTTAAAAAGACAAATGAAACAACGATGGTCTCGACGTCAAATGTTGTAATAGACTCATGAATTTTGTGTACCATAGGTGGTACTAAAGTCATAATGATGAAAATGAGAAACCTTGTCAATTCATGCAGAGTAATGCCGAGAAATTAAAATGAAACCCAGAGAAAATTTTTGGACGAACTTCCTCGGAATATTCTACTAAGAAATACCATCCCAGAAAGTATGGAACAGCACTGTGCTGCCAAAGTTGCCAGCACTAAGCTCACGATACACCTCATGATGACCTGGAAGACAGAGGAGTTGGTAGGGTGATGGGCAACTGCTGCATTCACGAGCAGCCTGCCTGGTAGGATAAAAGATAAACTAGGAGTAAAATCACTACTCTGTATTCATTGCAGTACTGATATCTCGACCTAGGATGTTTCCGTGTGGATATTACTGATTTCAAATTGCTGCAGTCAGCAAAGAGAAAGTACGGGGTCAGCTATGAATTTGTCAGCCTTAGAAATGGTGGAAGACAATCCTCTCCGTAAACTTCGCAATGTGATTTACGGGAGTGGAAAGATGTCATACCACTGAAAAGAAGTCATCATTGTGCTCGTCCGCAAGCCTGGGTTTGCATACCACTGAAAAGAAGTCATCATTGTGCTCGTCCGCAAGCCTGGAAACCCAGGGAATTCTAGAACAACATTGAGGGTTTCCTATTCCTGTAAAATGTTAAAAGTTTTATCCTAAATAGGCTTCCAGGTAAGACCAGTGGTTTATTTCATCCAGTATTACAATGTTGCAGATTTTGTTTTCTTAATAAAGACAATTAGAACACTATTTCCTCCCTGGCGGTGCATACTGATAATCAGGAATTGTCTATTTATGAAACAAAACCACATTATCAAGCAGCAACAAAAGGAAGTATGGAAGAGGGTTACACCGACAAGCTGCAATAGCTGATGAATCACAGAGTACGGACACAGGGCGTGCTGGTGCCGCTGAGTCTCTGGTGAATGGTGGAAACTTTGACCCAGAAGCATACTTGAAGGCCAGGATACAAGACTGGGCTTCACTTACGCTGGCTGACTGATCGCTATTGGCCCCAAACACAAACCAGTCGGTATTACGGAGTTCGCCTCCACTTCACCCTATGTAATGAATGTCATAAACTGATCTTACTTATACCTTACTTAATTCTGCACTGTTACCTGACAAGGGACGACTCTGCCTCAGTGACGTCTGTGTCTTGCAAGGCCTTGTGAAGCATTACACTCTTTATGTGGCTTGGCGTTTCTGATTAGTGTGTCATTTTCTGTCTCTTCAGATGGGGTCCTTTCACTTTGTCGTTTGTAAAACCCAGCATCCAGCAATGTGGAAAGACATGGTAAATGAATAAACTTTTGCATAAATAATATGTGCTGTGAAGTTGAATGGGTGCCACACACACACACACACACACATCAGCGTTAAGTAATCTTTGATTTTTTTGTTTCTGTATTACACCCTTTAGTACTTTTAAAGCTGATTCTACAGAGCTTACTAGATTTTAACAATAAACAGTTAAAGGTGAAAAAGAAAAAAAGCTAAAACTTTAGAAAAAACAAAGACGCGTGACTTGGAAAACTGCCTGAATGATGAGTTAGCGTGCTTCTTGAGCAACGGACAAACTACGGTACATCTCCACTATTTACAAGAATGACTAAACTATTTTTAGACACAATATTAACGGTACAAATGAATTTTTTCATTCCGATATGCTTATTGACACTTTTCGCTAAGAAAAAATCTTCTCTCATTTGGAGGAAAAGTATTAATTTATTTCTAGAGAAAGGCCAAGCCTTCCTTGTTGTGTCAGATGCTTTGTTGTTTATTATTCCATGAGGTATTATTGACGTTTTCATTAAGCTTCTAAATATCATATCTCTTATATTCATTTGATTATAAAATAACTTGGTCCTTTTGGGTTGTCTTTTTTTTTTCCACAAACTATCTTTTACCTGGACTTATTTTTCAGTATCACAATTGAAAAGTCAAAACTTACAGATTATATCTTCTTCATATCTCTGAAAATATGATAGAGTCGATCTGATCTCCCAGATTTTAGCACTGTGCCAAAGGAACCGTTTTGGCAAATTTCAAGTGATTAATTTTCATTTGGTTTTCATGAAACTTGATAGGCAGGTATCTTGAGGACTGGTGGGTAATTTTCCCTAGATTTTCTCCTAACTATACCTACTCTCCAATGTAACGAGTCAATTCAAAGGGCAATATTTAATTTTTCTCTGGTCTTGCTGAAACTTGGTGGGCAGTTAGGTGAAAAGCTGGTAATTGCTTCCCAAATTACTTTGAACTTGAAATGATTTCTAGATCACAGGCTCATTTAAAACTCGGGCTTTTAATACTCTCTAAGTCTGATGGAATTTAGAGGCTGTCTGCCTTGGGTTTGGGGGTTATTTTTCCCAATAATATTTGACCTTGACCTTTTTCCAGGTTACAATCAGACTCCAAAAACCACATTACTTTGTCTGATTTTGATAACACAATAATTCATACCTTTAAATTATTACATTTAAGTGTAATTGCATCATGAAATGTTGGCGTCAATTTGTAGCATCTGTTTATCAGCGTGGACGCAGTTAAAATCTATTTATTATCAATATCATTATGCGTACACATGCATTTGGAATATGCCAAAGATTCCACAGAATATGTGAAAGAAGAGGAAAAACAGAGCCAGCAGAAGGGAAGTATCAAAGATTTGAGTAGAAATGAAAAATAGCAATAAACAAAAGAGCAGACGTAAATATGAAAATAAACAGAAATTGCAAATGAGGCAGGAAAAACTAAATATCCATCACCAGCATCTGTCATTGCCAGGAGGGTTGCTTCACAATTCCAAAGCAGAGGTAATGAAATGCAGCTGGTACGCGCGACTGTATCTGAACAAAAGTTGCACCCAAAGCAAGTAGAACAAACTACCTCTGTAGACGTGTGCACCTGTGGCTTTTAGATGCAAATGTGCAGCAAGTCTTTCTTTTTAATCATATCATCAACAGGACCGATGTTAGATTCTAGCTTTCCTTTTCTTTCATCTGACAGAGAACAGTTAATGAAGAAGACCTAAGTTACACTCGGAATTGAAGAAACAAAAAGCTTTGATTATTCTTTAAATAAGTATATTCAAATTCAACATAACATTATGATGCCTGATAATTGTCACTTTACTTAATTATTTTTACTGCACTCCATTTCTTTCCTAGAAACAGCAGTCATGATCACTGGAAAATCTTGTTTGTTTCCAATTTTGCCCACATAAGGAGAGACTTTCTCGAATTGTCATCTGTCAGTATGCTATATAACCTTTGTAAAATTATGAATGATTCTAAATTTACTACAATTTTTCTACAGCTTTTCTTGCTGCTCTAAAGTAGACAGATATTGGTAGGCTGTCATGTCCAATAAAAAAAAAATCTGACGGTCGTCTTATGTAACAGTGTGCAAACCAGTTTTTGAGTCCTATAGCCACATGATCCGGACCAGCCAAACTGGAATAGTATTTTTACAAAACAGGCTTAACAAATGACAATACTTATAATGAACCTTTGTCGCATGAACAGATAAGATTTGATGATATTGCCCAAGACTGCCCTGTGACACAACATTTACCTTTGCCTCTATGTAAACCGGAATTATGATCCTTTTGATGTGGCTCTGAAGATCTGCTGGGTTAAAATATTTACAATGACATTTAGATTTATGTAAAATTATGATATAACGTATTATTTAAAATATTATAAGTTATATAAATTATTAAGATAAGAATTGCTATAAGGTATACAGGGACCACGTAGTATGATACGGCAATTTTGAGTTTTAAAGTGAAAAAGCAAACGAAAGGCAAAAATTTTGGGAAATTATATTTAAATGACTATTTGATAATTTCTATTCAACCAAAGTATGCCAAAAGACAAACATTAGAGACAGAACTCTACGAAACTTATTGAAAAAATATTAGCCCCGCTCTCTCTTCCAAACCTGAAAAAGCCAGTGTTCTTTTGGCAACATTGTTAGTAGTGACTCACGAACGACTGTTTGTTAATAAGTGTCAGAAAGTGTCGACATACGTAAACATGAGCACCACTCCAGGTAAGTTAACGTGTCAGTGGTCTTTTAAATATTGTACAGTCATTTACGTAGGCCACGTGAAAAGTGTCACTTTTAAAGTGTGGAAATAAAACAGCGACTTGTAATCTTTCCGTGTTGTTCAGGATTCGAAGTGCGAACTGTCAGATTGCAACCGGGCAGGTGAATGGCCTACCAAGCAGTTGTTAGGTTGCATCCCCCCGTCACCCTGCGTTTAATTGATGCTATATAATCATGAAATTTCGATCACTTATTACCACAGCTTTAATGGTGTGGCTTAATTTAGAAGCGCCCTTTCAAGCCTAACCTCTCTTTTCCTAACAGCGCAGATCGTATCGTACCATAAGCAAAGGGGAAGGGCTGATTAGGGTGACGTAGACTACACTACCCCCTTTATTTTAGGTGAAGGATCCTTTTAATTGAGTAAATGGTTATAGTTTTCCGTTTAAATTTATTTACCGATGGTTGGTCAACGTTAGATTCAGACCCAAAACAATTTATTCCAGGGGGAATCAATTCATGCCCTTAATTCGTTTTCACAATCCTAACTATGTCGGTTTTATACCCATGTAAGTTTGTGACGTCTTAATAGGTGAAAATTCGAATGTAATTCTTGAATTTACAGAAACCCTGCAGCCATATGGTAAGTCTAGCACTAATTGTGCCCATGTTTTTTTACAAGTTACCCATAACTATTTCACTTTTGTTTTTTTCCTGTGATTGTAGCAGCTTTTCTGTGACGTCATTGCAGATATATACCTTTATTTTAGGGTAGTTGGGATATGGAGATCATTTTAGCCTGTAATATTAATGCATTTATCATTTTATTTACTTTGCGTTTGTTTGTTTGTTGTTAATGATTTTTCTAAAGGTGTTTTGTCTAATGTGATTTCCAACCCTCTACTTAATGACATTTTTTATTAATCAGCCAATGATATTTACTTTGTGTGTTGCATGCCATTCACAGTCAGAGGCACAAATTGGAAGGTTGGTTATTTGAATGGATTCTCTTGGTTTTATGAGACATACCGTACCACCCTAAGTTAGGTTATGATAGGTTAAGTAAGGCTGTACTTTGTTGGTAGTAAGAAATTAGAGAAGTACTTGATTGATGAACCAAAGTGACCTATGTCATGCGGTGTAGCCTGTACCGGTAAATGGTTGGATGTCATCTGAACTTTAAAGCCTTTGTGTGAGTGATGTCTGCAGGAGCATTATGATGCAATGCACCATTATTTGTGTAAAAACCAGGATTATCTTTATTGTGGAGCATCACTATATTGTGATGAAAATTTCACAATAATATAATTGATAAATTGTTATTTTAAGATATAAAAATCTCAGTAGAGGACCGCAACGGTCCTCTTCCAGCTGAAGAGGATGCACAAAGAAATCCTTTTATCCCCTTTTGTATATTGTTGTATCTTTTACAATTTATCAATTATATTATTGTGGCTTTTTTACTCATTATCTTTATTTTTACCTATCCCATGATGTTTCACCTCATGTTGTTAATTGCTGTCTCAGTAGAGGACCGCTGATTTTCCACTAGGATAGAAATCCGTGATTGTGTATTTTTCAGGTTTTAAGTGTGCTTGCTTGCCTACCTTTGACACTCACACAGTCAGATACCGATAGGGATGATGTTCCTACCAGACTGCACAGTTTAGTTAGAGCTAGATATGTCAAATTGGAGAGTTGTGTAGGCTAGGATAGGATGTACATAGATGTCTATAAAGAGAACACCCATTCATTTTAAGGCAATGCAGTACTGTATTTTGATTTTTTACCAAATACAAGGTCCGTGTATGAACATTTTTCTGCCTTGTGTAATATACATTTCTTACGATTTTCACATTTTTTATGTGGTGCACTAGGCGAGGTGTTTTTTGAGTTTCCTTTGGGGAGAGGTAACCAAAAAAATGAATTTAACTAGCAGGAATTGTTTAAAATGCATAAATCACAAAACAAGCTGTCTTAAAAATACACATTACATGGCTACAATCAGTGTTAATTACTAAAACAAAGGACAAAGAAGGCATGAAACCATTTACCAAAGTGCATCCTAACCTTACCATCCCTGCCCCAACTTGGCATCAGGTCCTCATCTAAAAAGGACCACCCCACCTAATGTGACCTGAGGAGACATATGTCAGAGCATACTACAGGATTGTATCCTAACCTAACCTGATCGAGGTGGCCAGGTCCTTACTTCATTTCAGCTTAACCTGTTACACTGGAGCTTTATCCGGCAAGGGTGGTGCCCATAGTTTCCCCTCTAGCATTGCACATAGCTTACTTCCTACTTTAAGGTTGGGAGGCACAAAGCTAGAAGGAACACACTTCCTCGTGTTCCAGTATCGGTACAGTAACTGGCCAGTTCATTCAAATTTGTTTTTGTGAAGGAGAGTCATTTATCATTGGAAGGGATAACCTTTAGATGGATATAAATTCATTTTACTTGTTCTATAGTACGGGAGCTGTCACAAACATCAGCATTTTTTTTTTACCAAAAAGCAACACTTAAACTGTTTTGAAAAGTAACCAAAGACTTAAGATACCCATGTACTTTAGCATGAGAATTTATGAATTTTTAACTGGGTGTATGCATTACAAGCAATCATTACATACCAAACAATGTCACGAACTTTAGGAACACTATCAGAACAACTGTCGCGTTATGATCGGTAAATATACAACACTTATGTTAATGTGGAATTAAAGTATATATTACCAATTTTGCCTGAGGTAAAGTGGGAGTGGAGCCTGCCGAGAAGAAATTCATCAAGGACCTGGCTCTATACACTAGGTTAGGTAGGTTGTGCCCCTGTAATTGCCCTTCCCAAATTTCTGTCTTATGTTTTTATTTTCCACACCCAAAAACTCTTGTTTCCTTGTAAGGCCCCCCAAATTGATAGGTGTACTGTAAATGAGTTAATGAATCATTTCGAAACGGTCTGGTTGTCAGACATTTGAAACTCATCAAAAAGAATACACTGGGAAAAAGTAATCTTTAATTTTTATCATTTTATGATAATCGAGTCTAGGCTACTAGATATTTCTTATAAGACTGAATAACTGCATGCATTTACACAAAGGCATAAGGGACAAGCTAGTCTATGTTGTACAGCCTACATCTGTATGTAAACACACATATGACTTTATATGTTTTTTTACCATATGGTTTTTTCCCCTTCAGTGATATTCTATACTTGACTGTCAAGCCATTGATATAATAATCAGCTGAAAGATTTTATTCTAGTGTTAATGTAGCAAGCAGTGCTATAGACCCTAAAAGCTGTGTAGTACTAAAAAAAAAAAAACATAGTTTTTGAATGCTGAGGGTAAAATTCACCTCATAACCCTGTGGTTGTGGATTTATTGGAGAAGTGCCATCAAAATGCAAACACTGAGTCAGTTGTAATGCCATTGACACATTATCTTAGGGCACAAAAAGCAAGTTCATTATAGCGAGTAAAATACAGCTTATCACAGTTCTGGCTATGGGACAGATATGACTTGCAAAGTCCCATTTACTTTCCTGGAATGGGTTAGCCTGTTTATATGGGGTTAGTGTTGCATAAACTGGATTTGTCCTATTCGGTGAGTTTTGCATGCAGTTGCAAGTGACAGGACTTTTAACATAAATGCATACATACGTACAGAAGATTTTCACTAGGTAATTAGAGTATTTCAGTTAGGCAAACCTTTAATGAGGAGCAGTTTTATGTATTTAATTATAAAACTGTTTCTGATACATGTTTACTTAACTGAGTTAGTAGAAAAATCATCTTTCATTGAAGAAGAGAAGGATATATTCATATTGTTTAAATAAGTTTATTTGAAATAGTTTTATTGATTACGGATCAACTATTAAAACTTTTTGGGGGTATTCCATTATAGAAATTAATTGAAAAAGACCAATATCCCTACATAGCCTAAACAAGGAAAGAAAAATCATCTAATTAAAGACAGGCCAATGCAGCTTGATTTTTGCTTTATTCCAAGGAAATATTTACAAACTACTGTCAACTTGTTGAATAAAGTAGACTGATCAGTTGTGTTCAGTCCAAGACACTCGTGTGCTTAGTTGTTTTAGCTATACTGCACAAAAGACTTGAGCTTGTCCAAACAATTAGGTTTTCCAGTTTGAAGTAGCCTACTGTACTTTAGTTTGGTAAAACTTCAAGAGGTCGTATATTTTATGCATCACTTTGGACATCCTGTTTGTAATTTTGACTGCGAGGGAGCACTGTGGCTCAGTCTTAGAACGCAGAACTGGACATTCATGACTTGTTGTGCTCGATTCCTGGTTGCAAGTCACCCAGTTCACCCAGCTGTAAGTGGGTCCCTGGTGGAGGAGAAAGGAACCAGCCTCCCTCTCTTTTGGACATGTCCCTAGTGTAATTTGATGGAGGAGTGAGACTAGCTTTGATTTTGTAATCAAATTGCACCATATTCTCTGTAGGAAAGTGGTCAGTGTGTTGATATACTCTGTATACCATAAAGACTTGAGTGTAAATGTAACCTCTCTTGTAGCCTCTCCCCAACTAATTTTTATACACTCTCTCTCTCTCTCTCTCTCTCTCTCTCTCTCTCTCTCTCTCTCTCTCTCTCTCTCTCTCTCTCTCTCTCTCTCTCTCTCTCTCTAGGATATGCGGTCTAAGTATAGTACAGTACAACATCTGTCAGCATTGGCATGGCACAGATAGAGTAGCCTTTGCATGGAAGAGGGATTCCTTTATGCTTGTTTGGATGTGCGATGCATAAATAATTAGAAAGGAGGAGAATTTTTATGTTATACGTTCGCATGGTTTGAAGCTTTGTGTTTGCATTAGTTTTGAGACGGATTTTCGGGAACTTCATTTTATTACTGTGTCATCATCATCTCCTATTTAAGGTAGTTGATAGTGCCTGTTCTATGTGTCAGAGACGGAAACATTTGCAGTATACTATTGCGTTTTTCTTGGGTTGACTAGTCCTATCGTTGTTATATTTTAATTTTAAAGAAATAGTAACTAGTGTGTGCATGCGTGTACTTTTTAATAGTTTTCCTGTATGTATATAAATACTATTATGGCCAACAGTTTTTCCCAATTGTAAATTTTTAAGTGAATGGATAACAGATTTATCCACTCGTAAATGTTTCGTTGAATGCAGATGAAATTAACTAGTATCACATATCACTTTCCCTCCCAGATGCTCTCCACACAAATCTCATCACCGTTGTACCTGGTGGAAAACAATGCAAGGCCTTATCATTTTAGGAAGTGCTCGTATTGCCGTCAGATAATTTACAGAAGATTTGTTGTGAGATATTACCTGTCAGTTATCATTCCCGGCTCACTCATTCTGTCAAAGACGACGGTTTATAGTGCTCATCTCAATCACGCACACCCCCCCTCTCCTTGGGGAGGGGAGGGGGGAAGGCTATTAGGGTATGGGTTATGTGTTAAGTATCCCAGTTCCGGATAATTACACAAGTTTTAATGATAGTGAAACAATCTTGTATTTTAAATTACGATATAATAGGCAGGTAGTGTATTGTGCTGCCTTTTTCAGGTTTGTTTTAATGGTCTGATTACTCCTTTTTTAAACGGTTCTGGTGTCTTCTTTTGAGAACATTACGTTACCACAGTTGGCCGCCCATGATCTACGCCGCCTCTTCACCAAAATGAAACACATGTTATTTCCCAAACCGCGTTGTTAAAATATTTGTAAATTTATTTCTTTATATGTCACCAGTACGAGACTTGTTTTATCAGGTTCAGTTATTCAAAAAGATAAAAATACAGACTCAGATTCTCTTTTCCGATTATCAGATTAGACAAGTGATTTTATTAGGTATGACCGACATCGAAACTGGTTTAATTTCGCACTAAAATGCCAGTTCCAATGTTGGTGAACTCTGAGTTCGTTAATCTTGAGAATCTCTTATGATCGTGTATTGATTATTAGAGTGGGCTCGCCAATAGGCTCTTTCGTTGCGGAAGCCAGAGAGCTGTGTTATTTCAAGGCTGATAAATTACCAATCAGTTTAATCTGGTTTTAGTTTATGAAGGCCTTTATCTCTCATTCGGTCCACGAAGCTAGTGGACTTTTTTTTTTTTGGGGCAATTATGGTTTACTGCGACTTGGTATCAGGTGTCAGTTTTTATTTTTACTCTAAATGCGTTTATTTTCGTCTTGAGTATTCAAAATGTTTGCATCTTGTTAATTCCAGGGTCATTTTCGTAAATAATTTGGGTGCCATGTGTTCAAAGCTCCTTCCGATTTCAGCAGTCAGTTCTGTCACTATCCATATAGTTTTTATTTTTTTCGTAAGATAGTTGCTTTTAATTGTGTCGTCCCTGTTTAAATTGCCAAAAGGGACACTTCTAAGTCTTATGGAAGGACTTGGTTGAACTTCTGATCACGGTTTGTGACGTTAAGAACGTAAATAAAACATTCATTAGGCAATGGCAGGTGATAAGGTTAGGGATGGAATAAGACCTTGCGTGTGACTGAAATTTTTATGCTTAAGGAATAGGCACACATTATCAGTACTTGTATGTAGTGTGTATCATGAAAGTATTGGACGAATTGCTAACTGTGTGGGATAGCCATTAAGGCTCTTGCGCATTGTCTACCCTAGTCCTAGTTCTTGAGTATTGCTCCAAACGCCTTCCATCCATCTTGACATCCATTGAGGCTATAATTATGTTGAATTAATTAACATTCGGGACAGCCGGTCACTTCATATTACTTTTGAGGGGTAATTCGTATATTCGCACGTGATGAAATGTTAGGTTCAGTTTGCCCACCAGACTTTTCCGGTATAATATGCGATATTTTGTCACTCATAAATATTCCTAGGATATGAAACAGGGTGTGAAAAGATATACCGAATTCCTGTCTTTCACCGCATTCATTTAGTATCAGCAGAAACGAACAACCGGTTTTCATTCGTCGTTTTGCAGTGGACGCTTTTTAAGTTTTGTTCCGAATGTGTTACGAACGAGTAGGCTAGCCCAAAGGCCGTGACTAGTTCCGGTGGTGGCTTAATGATGCTGTAAAAGTGACGCGAAAAGAGATTGCAGACACTTTTTTATTTTTTGCCTGAATGTTGTGCTGCTTGATAATTCAGAATATTTTACTGATTTCCTGGTATTATAAAGAAAAACTGATTTACGGTCCAAATTACTCGATAGAAATTAAGATTAAAATAGAGTACTGTGCCTCGAAGCTTAGAAATAGACAAATGTCAGTACCATCATTAATAATCGAGATGTTATCGAACGTCGCAAATTTTATCATTGCTTTTGGCCTGTTATGAGATTTGCTTATCAGAATGACCTTGAAAGACTATAACTGTCAGGGATTTTCCTGGCATGGTGTGATTCTCTTCATATGTGGTCGTTTGTTTATGTGTGCTATTTTAGACCGTGTGTTACGCTTACGCAAGGATGCTGGCCTACGCATGCGTGTTTGTGAGGTATGGGTTTGGCACATGGTAGCAGTCGTGTACTAAAATGGTTAACACGAATTTCGATGTATATAATGTGAAAAGTCACGCGTGTAGCCTATGTGACGTTCTCTTATACACATTATATATGTATATTATATACATACATACACATACTAGCTGACCAACCCGGAGCTGCCTGGGAAAACTGAATGACAACTGATAAACTCTCTCTCTCTCTCTCTCTCTCTCTCTCTCTCTCTCTCTCTCTCTCTCTCTCTCTCTTCTCCTTTTCCTGTTAAGATAGTTGCTTCAATTACATTGCCCAGGATTTCTGACATTTTATATTTCTCCCCTTCTCACCCCTCATTTCTTCCTATTGGGGGTTGAACTTGGACTTAAAGGGCATTGGGTTTGTCACTATTCATCTCAGCGACCTTGAAAACTATGGGTTAGACACTATCTGTCATATACATATAGTATATATATATATATATATATATATATATATATATATAGAGAGAGAGAGAGAGAGAGAGAGAGAGAGAGAGAGAGAGAGAGAGAGAGAGAGAGAGAGAACAATCATCAACAATGGAAATATATAAAAAAAACTCAACCTTTTAGAAACTACTTAGTTTGAGCCACACAGGAAAATTAGAAAAAAAGTACGTTTACAGCATTTTTTTAATCTTGATTCATTTACATTAGATTTATTCGACTCGGTCGATACAGTTCTCCAAGTCATTTGTCAAATCTCTTCTGCGCCATAGGAGTGATTCATGCTCACGTCCCCCGCTAGCCTTAATAGTGCCTGTCACGTGTATGCTGCGATATAACTGCAGGTGTGTGGAACATCTGCCGTCATCAGAGAGGACTTTCGTATCCATGGGTTTTCCTCCTAAGGTCGCCGTTTCTCTGTGGCTGAACGAGGCCGACTTTTAAATTGCTTTGCTGTCGATTAGAGGGCCAGTAGTATGTTTATCTTTGCGTTCGTTTTATAGGTGTATTACTTTCCAGATTTCCGCCTGTGCAGTTTTTATAGAGGTAGGATTGTTATTTCCAATTTTTTGTTTGTTTGTGATCTTTTCCTCATTTGCCTAAGGAGTAATGGCAGTTTCTGTTTTCGTAATCTTAATGTTGGCTGTCGACATTTTGCAAATTCTTTGCTCTTATTAGCTAGTCCGGTGGTTTGTTTGTGGCTTATATTGACATGCCGGCCTCTTGTGATTCCACTTTCACCCTGTCATTTTTCATTGCTTTCCATGACAGGAATTTTTAATGATGACTTTGTTTTGTAGAGGTTGCAGACGTGTGTATATATATATTATAAAATATATAGATGTATATGTATATGTATATCATACTGTATATGTATACATATATATATATATTATATATATATAGAACATTTTTCATTTCTCCCATTGCATATATATGTATATGTATAATATGAATATATATGTATATGTATATATATATTAATGGGAGTATACATATACAGTATATATATATATATATATATATATATATATATATATATATATATAAATAATTGTGTGGTATTGTAATGAAAGAAAGAAAAAGAAACCGAGGCATTGAATATTGGCTGACCTCCTTCACGCCTAGTTTGAAGAACTTCCTCGTTTATTTTCCCCGTTTGGTCTTTTACATAATTCCGCCCTTCGCTTCACCGCCCACATTGCCGTTTTCACTTAGGTTGTAAGAAGCCAACTCCGATCAACGATCATATTTGTTTCGCCTCGGAACGCTCCGTTTTTTTTTTTTTTTTTTTTTAGTGCTGTTCCCGAAGAATAGATGCAGTGAGTGTCGCATAGCACAGAAAATACGAAGAGCAGGAGGGAATCCCACAGTTTTCGTGATGAAAATAAAATACCAATGACGTGTTACTGTTCATATCTTAAAGTCGACTCTGTCTCGACCAAGGGCTGAGGGGAGGCAGCATGTTGTCATCGTAGATCCATTTACAATGTGCTGTTAGGTGATACACGAAAGTATATATAGATATATATATATATATATATATATATATATATATATATATATATATATATATATATATATATATATATATATATATGATATATGTATATATATATACATATACATATATATATACATATACATATATATATAATATATATATATATATATATATATATATATATATATATATATATATATATATGTATGTATGTGTGTGTAATATGTTATCAGGAGGGCCCCAGTTTGGTTGTCTGTCAGGCAAGTTAATACCCTTTGTACAGCCCAGCGTTCGACTCTCCGACCGGCCAGTGAAGAATTAGAGGAATTTATTTCTGGTGATAGAAATTCATTTCTCGTCACAATGTGGTTCGGATTCCACAATAGGCTGTAGGCCCCGCTGCTAGGTAACCAGTCGGTTCTCAGCCACGTAAAATGAATCTAATCCTTCGGGCCAGCCATAGGAAAGCTGTTAATCAGCTCAGTGGTCTGGTTAAACTAAGATACACTTAATTTTTACGACCTGAAAAGATTCTCAGGGTAATTTACGGAGTGAGGACAAGTGTTCCAATATAAATACACACACATTTTTATATATATATATATATATATATATATATATATATATATATATATATATATATATATATATATATATATATATATGATTAGCTCTGTTGCAATGCAGGTGCAACTTCTACACCATGGGAAAGTATCAGACGGTAAAAGGTGATTTTTATAGCCCAACGATAATCATCGCGTGTAATTGGGTTTAGGTGTAGTAACAGGTGTGTTTTTACGCATCGCTCAACTCACTGAAGTTAAAATGGCTTCCAGTGAGCCGTATTCAAGGAATACGAATAGACGTGCTGTAAAATGTCTATTGTGGAAAAGTGTATGTGGTGTTTAGGCCCTATTGCTTTTCATCGGGTAGCATTTGGGTCCGCGGATGGCAATAGTCATTCCTTTTTCAAGCTGTAAATGAAATACTTATATTACTGGGTGATGGTACTTTGTAGATGTTTGTGCGGCTTTCAGTGATATTTAGTTCCTCATCGGACGGATCGATATCGTACTCGGCTAGCACTCTGCTAGGCTCGCGTGCGATTCTCCGGCCGGCCAATGAAGAATTAGAGGAATTTCTTTCTGGTGACAGAAATTCATTTCTCGGTATAATGTGGTTCGGATTCCACAATAAGCTGTAGGTCCCGTTGCTAGGTAACCAATTGGTTCTTAGCCACGTGAAATAAGTCTAATCCTTTTGGTCAGCCCTAGGAAAGCTGTTAATCAGCTCAGTGGTCTGGTTAAACTAAGGTATACTTAACTTGTGGTCACTGGGTGTAAAAAAAAGAAGAGGAGGAAGTAAAGCTTGAGAGAACAGAGATGAGAATGCTGAGGTGGATTATGGGAAATAAGAAGAAGAAGAAGAAGAAGAAGAAGAAGAAGAAGAAGAAGAAGAAGAAGAAGAAGAGCAGGCTTAGTAAAGACAACAGATAAAGAAAGTCACGATTGAGATGGTATGGGCATGTGATAAGGATGGATGACGAGGAGGGAGTGAGGAGGACCTGAAAAGGACCTGTTAGAGGAAGAAGACGATCGAGAGGGAGACAGAGAATTAGATGGCGAGATAAAGCGAAGGAAATGGAGAGAAGAGCTTTGGTAGAAGGCCGTGGAGGAGGAGAAGGCGCATCAGGCAACAGACCCCCTGAA
This sequence comes from Macrobrachium rosenbergii, assembly GCF_040412425.1. Classification (NCBI taxonomy): domain Eukaryota; kingdom Metazoa; phylum Arthropoda; class Malacostraca; order Decapoda; family Palaemonidae; genus Macrobrachium; species Macrobrachium rosenbergii. The sequence continues at coordinate 54,516,405 of NC_089783.1, read as the reverse complement.
CGCAGGGACAACGGTGGGAACGAAGAAGGTGTAATAGATGGAGAAACGTGATTTGTTTACATAATTAGGGACCGAGCACCGTACACCAGGACGTGCTGATGGTGAGCCGTGGCAGACTTACAGGTATGGCGGCCACAAGTGACCCATTAGGCGATGAGTTGCCTTCTATTGAAGCGAAACTGATGACTGTTTCTTTGTGTATTTTCTTACCCCGTAACGGCCTCTTGTGATTGTTACAGCCGTTTTACCTGCTGAAAGTCTTTGATGCGAAGGGCAGTGCTGATTGTTATAGTGGCTGTAGTTGACGTCTCTTAATATTCCCTTCTCTCTTCATTGGGAATGCAAAGGTGCTTAGTATTTTATGTCGGAAGTAAGGGACCTCGTTAGGCATACCAAAAACTTCTCAAAGGCTTCGGTTTCTTTCTAGTCTTACAGGCCACGTGTTCCCATTTCGTGTTCATAGAACGTGTTTGGTACAGTATTTCGCTTGTGCGATTGAATCGCCAGTATTTAATGTTTCGTATTTGACTTAATGTCATGCATCGTTGGTGTTGATGCAGTTGGGAGAATATTCACATAATAAATATTTCGCTTTATTATTCATAAACAGAGCTAACTAGAAAGGCATGTAACACAGGACATGTTGCAAATGGAGTACAGTGTTGCATTAACATTACTAACCTAGGAGTCTGTAAATCACCGCTTCGAATCGGCGTGACTTCATTTTGCGCGGAACTGGTTGATTTAAACCCATATCTTGAGTTCGCAACCAGCCATTGCAGCATCCGGGAATGTTAACTAAGAGCCTTGTGGCTGGAAGAGGTCTGCGTCGAATGTCCTTTGAAAGTCTTCTGGTGTTCAGCATTGCAGTAGTCTTTTTATGTAGCCTTTGTATTCTTGGTTAATATTCTGGTGTTTGAGGATTCTTAAATACCTTCCCGTTTTACTCGAAAAGCAAAATCTGTTTCATTTGTGCTGAAATTTGTTGTTGCTTTTCCCGTAAGGTTGCTGCAGTATTTTGCATTTTTTTCCCTTCTAATCATGAGTTCTTTAGCCGTTTAAGGGAAAAATATTGAGGGTACTCAACTCCAGGAAAGGTATATCAGCATTTGGTGTCTGATACTGATTTTTGGGGTCTAGAACACTGGAGACTGCGACACCGAGAAGGTAAAAATTACTCGATATCCATGACACGAATCTAGTCTCCAAAACAATTGCTTTACGTAAAGACTTCTTATCCCGTGCAGTTTTCTAAGCGAGTTCCCACCACGAATTACTGCATCTTTGAAGTGTAGTCGTCATTCTAATAGAATTTAGAGACTTATGACACTTTAGTTTTTTTTTTTTTCAAGCTGAATACCCTTAGAACAAATCACTTCTGGGAGCGGGTTAGCATGTAAGTGTATCGACCGTCGTTCACTTTTCAGTGAAAGGTGCTAAGTATCGACCATCTGCGTTTCCTCCTTGCAAGCAGAACTTTAATATGGCTTCTTTCTGCTTTAGCAGGTCTCTTGCAGGCACGTTTTAAGTCGTGTGTGATAAAACAGTATGTTGCTCTGACACTTGGTATTGTTAAGGTCGGCCATCGTTATCAAGAAGTATTATTGGAAATTTATGACTTTTCATGATTTTTCTTATATGGTTGAGTATTACCAGCTATAAGATATGTTATCATGTAAGGTAATGTACAGTATTGTTAATGTGATTGTGGCAATTCGCGGGTGGTATTCTTGTAACAGTCCATAGATAATCAGAGATGTCGTTGCTTGCTCTCTCTGCATTGTCAGTGCTTTCTCTGCAATGTCAGTGCTATTAGTGCCAAGCTCGAATGGTGGACGTTTGATAAAGTCTTTTGAAAGTTATCAGTTTCCTGCAGTTTTCGGAGGCGATCCCAGTCGTATCTGTCAAAATGGTTTCGCTTCAAGTGGGGAAACTGTTGGCATTTTTGGCCTTGGGTTTACAGCCCACAACGGTACTTCTCTCGCTTGATCCGTAAACTCTGTGCCCCTGGGCGGGTATAGTGCTGTCAGTGAATCTCATGCGGTGCAACCCCTTTCATTCCTTTTCCTGTAACCCCGTTCATATCCTTTTTCTTCCATCTTACTTTCCACCCTCTCTTGATAGTTGTTCCATAATGCAACCGCGAGGTTTTCCTCTTGTTACACCTTGGAAATCTTTTTACTCTCTATTTCCCGTTCAGCGCTGAGTGACCTCACAGGTCTTAGCTCTTGTCCTTTGGCCTAAATTTAATCCATTTCATTCTATTCCTAAAGCCTGTGGCAAGTTTAGTAATGGTCGCGGACGCCCACATGCAAACTGTCTGGGATTCATTGGTGATCACCCATTCGGATACTCGCCCAACCCGATGTTGTTCCATTTCCACTGATAAGAGAGAACAAGGATTTGACAAAACTGCTTCTCATTCAACTTGAAAGAAAGACAAATAGACGAAAAACATTTATGCATACGAAGAAAATAAAAGCGCTGCATGTTGTGGAGTGGAAAGTATTGGGGCTCTGAGGACACGTGTACGCGATCGTGCACACACGTGTATATTTATAAATGCATATATATATATATATATATACACATACACACACACACACATACACACACACACACATATATATATATATATTGTATATATATATATATTTTTATATAAATATAAATACTTATATATATATATATATATATATATATATATATATATATATATATAGTGTGTGTGTGTGTGTGTGTGTGTGTGTGTGTGTGTTTGTGCTTGTGTGAGTGTTTGTGTTTGTGTGTAGTACAGGTAGGTAGGTAGGTAGGTACAGTATTTACTTCAAGACTTGAACCCACATAAAGAACAAATGAAAAACTTAGCACTCTTGGTAACAATCGAATCCTCGCAGTAGGTTAGGGAGAGAGTACATTTATGTGTTATGCAGAGGTCTCATTGAGCGATTCGAATTCATTCCTGATATGTTAAGGTTAGGTCCCGGGGGGTGATTTGAACCCATTCAAGGTAGGTTTGGGTGAGGTTAACCTATCCCTAACCTATGGTGTGTAGATTCAGGTCTCAGCATACAAGTTTGTTCTTCATCTGTGGTGAAAGCTATATAAAATGTATGGTTGTTTGTTTGTTTGTGTGTGTATAATTTGCTGAAATGACAAAAACCAAAACAACTGGAATTCAGCCCTCTAGGTGGATTTGAGTTTGTGCCTTCAAGTGCTAATGCCTACTGGCATAACTATTTGGCAAAATTTCCGGCAATTTTAGTTCTTCCACCAGTCCGCAAGGCTGAAGTCTCCATTGTTTGGAATTAAAAAAAAAAAAGAGCAACGTTGCATTTTCTGTTTGTCCTTTAAAAACTTCAGTCTTGAGGATTGGAGCAACTGTCCTTTAAAAACTTCAGTCTTGAGGATTGGAGCAAATGTCCTTTAAAAACTTCAGTCTTGAGGATTGGAGCAAATGTCCTTTAAAAACTTCAGTCTTGAGGATTGGAGCAAATGTCCTTTAAAAACTTCAGTCTTGGGGATTGGAACAAATGTCCTTTAAAAACTTCAGTCTTGAGGATTGGAGCAAATGTCCTTTAAAAACTTCAGTCTTGAGGATTGGAGCAAATGTCCTTTAAAAACTTCAGTCTTGAGGATTGGAGCAAGTGTCCTTTAAAACTTCAGTCTTGAGGATTGGAGCAAATGTCCTTAAAAACTTCAGTCTTGAGGATTGGAGCAACTGTCCTTTAAAAGCTTCAGTCTTGGAGCAAATGTCTTCAGTCTTGAGGATTGGAGCAAATGTCCTTTAAAAACTTCAGTCTTGAGGATTGGAGCAAATGTCCTTTAAAAACTTCAGTCTTGAGGATTGGAGCAAATGTCCCTTAAAAACTCCAGCCTTGAGGATTGGAGCAAGTAACTAGAGACATTGGAACTGTTGCCAGAACAAAAAAATGAAGTCTGTGACTATACAAGCATAATTAAATCTTGGACATCCCAGACGACGGTGGAGAAACTGTACCATACGAGACATGGAAACCAAATCTTTTGTAAGAGTTCGAGTGAAAGTCTTCAGCCTCCGCAACCTGAATCCATCCTTGTGGTGAGAAGTATGGTCACGGCCCGGAGACTCAAGGAAGCTGGGACCGGCTCAGTTTGCAAGGTTTGATTCAGAGGTGGTACGAAAGCCTCTCAATATCAAGTGTGTTGGGCACTAATGTCAGTCCTTGTGATGGGGAAAATGTTGCCCCTTGGGGATAGAGAAAGTCTGGAACCAGTGGGGTTTGTAGATGTCAATTTAGAGGAGGCATGACACGCGCTTTATGTAAACTGTGATGCATGCAGAGTGAATGCAGGATTTTTGGGGCTTTCTTCAAGGGCCGAAGGATTGATGGAGAAATGTCGTGGCTTCTGAAAATTTTTAATCTTCATTTTTGACTGTGAAATTTGTTAAATTATGGTATTGGAATCTCTGTTTTCAAAATTTGTTAAATTTTGATATTGGAATCTCAATTTTCAATCAGTTTTTGGCTGCACGCGTGTATATAGCGAAGTTTGGTTCCATTGCAAGGCGAGCGTAACCCGGAAGGAGACTTTGGAGTGAAGAAATTGAGCAGCAAAGAAGTTTGTTTTTCTTGAAGACTTCGTCCTTTGAAATGCTGGGTGGCATGTTTGCTTTAACATGTGGCAGAAAAGGATGCCTGGAAAAGCATGATAAAACTATTGACATTTATGAACATCTTGGTTGGACGTGAAGAGGCTGCTTCATCTCAAAGATAGGAGACCAGTGCTGACATGCACTG